>NC_081423.1:44880281-45052973 GCF_949786415.1 Peromyscus eremicus
CACCATCACCACCACCTCCACCACCATCACCATCACCACCATCACCACCACCACCACCACCACCACCATCACCACCACCATCACCATCACCACCATCACCACCACCACCACCATCACCACCACCTCCACCACCATCACCATCACCACCATCACCACCACCACCACCATCACTATCACCACCATCATCACCATCATCACCATCACCACCACCACCACCATCACCATCATCACCATCACCACCATCACCACCACCACCACCACCATCACCACCACCATCATCACCACCACCACCATCACCACCACCTCCACCACCATCACCATCACCACCACCATCACCACCATCACCACCACCACCACCACCATCACCACCACCATCATCACCACCACCACCATCACCACCAACCTCCACCACCATCACCATCACCATCACCACCACCACCACCTCCACCACCATCACCACCACCACCATCACCACCACCATCACCGCCATCACCACCACCACCACCACCATCACCACCACCATCATCACCACCACCACCATCACCACCAACCTCCACCACCATCACCATCACCATCACCACCACCACCACCTCCACCACCATCACCACCACCACCTCCACCACCATCACCACCACCACCACCACCACCACCATCACTGCACTGGTTGGCTTTTGTCAACTGGAATATCCGGAAGAGGGATCTTAATTGAGAAAACGCCTCTCTAGGACCGGACTCTCGGCAAGCCTGTGGAGCATTTCCTTAAGTAGAGGCTGATGTGGGAGGGCCCGGCCCATTGTGGGTAAGGCCACTCCTGGACTGGTGATCCTGGGTTCTATAAGGAAGGAACCTGAGCCGGCGGTGGTGGTGCACACCTTTAATCCCAGCACTCGGGAGGCAGAGCCAGGCTTGTAGTGGGTAGCCATTCCAGCTTTGATCTGGAAGTTCCAACCCCCATTGAGGCTTCGGTAACTGTCACGCCTACAAGGCGGGGCTGAGAGAGGACCCTGAAGACCCGAGATCCGGATGCTCCGGCTCTCTTGCTCCTGGACCCTGGATGCTGGAGGTAGACTGAGCAGAGTTCTCCAGAGAACACCGCGGGACTGCGCCACGCCTTTCCCAGACCCTGTAAACTATCCCTTCACTTGTAAGTTACCCCCCAAAATAAACCTCCCTTCTAACTACGTGGAGTGGCCTTAATAATGTCACCAATACAGGCAGATCTCTGTGAGTTTGAGGCCAGCCTGGTCTACGGAGCGAGATCCAGGACAGGCACCAAAACTACACAGAGAAACCCTGTCTCAAAAAAAAAAAAGGAAGCTGTACAAGCCACGGGGAGCAGCCAGTAAGCAGCGCCCTCCATGCCTCTGCGTCAATTCCCGTCCCCAGGTCCCTGCCTTGCCTGAGTCCCTGCCTTGACTTCCTCAGTACTAGGTTATGACCTGAGAGCTATACGATGAAATAAACCCTCTCCTCCCAAGGTGCTTTTGTTCATGGTGTTTTATCAGAGCAATAGAAACTCTAAGACAACCACCACCATCATTATCATCACTGTCGTTACCACCACCATCATCACCTCCATCACCATCATTACCTCTATCATCACCATTACCACCACCATCATTACCTCCATCACCATCACCATCATTACCTCCATCACCATTACCACCACCATCATTACCTCCATCACCATCATTACCTCTATCATCACCATTACCACCACCATCATCACCTCCATCACCATCATTACCTCTATCATCACCATTACCACCACCATCATCACCTCCATCACCATCATTACCTCTATCATCACCATTACCACCACCATCATCACCTCCATCACCAACATTACCTCTATCATCATTACCACCACCATCATTACCTCCATCACCATCACCATCATTACCTCCATCACCATCGTCACCTCCATCACCATCATTACCTCCATCACCATTACCACCACCATCATTACCTCCATCACCATTACTACCACCATCATTACCTCCATCACCATTATTATCATCACCGTTGCCATCACTACCGTTACCACCATCCACACTGTGCCCATTGTCACTAACCACTACAGTCCTGCTGGCACTAGCACTACTACAGATGCAGTGGTGGCAGCTGGGAGGGATGGGGGTGGCGTCTTCCCAGGGCCTCACTGGTAGCTCTCACCTGGGAAGTGGGCCCTGTCACCACCCTACAACACTGAGTGAACGTGACAGTCACCCACTCCCCAGGCTCTTATCTTGGGTCATGATTCTCCTGTGGAGAACCTCGGGGCTCCGAGGCTGAGGCAGGAATCGACCTAAACATGGTGCAGTGAGGCGGGGCACAGATGACTTAGGAGTGCCTTGCAGATTGGCACTCAGGTGGCACCAAGGAGGGCCCGCTTGCACTCTGCGGACCCCCGGGGAAGTCTAAAACCCACTTTGGCTTCTCATCTGCATACAAGCCTGGCCTTCCAGGGAGGGGTTGGGGGTGGGGTGGGGACGGGACACAGGAAAGGACCCGAAACTACCCCGCAGAGTCCGTGGATCTGCTGCTGGGTCCGATCATCTGCCTGTCGTATCAAGGGAGGGAAACTGAGCTCAGGAGTGACTGAGCAGGGCAGGACAACCAGGAGCTTCCAGGCCCCGAGCACCCTCCCGGGAACCTCTGGATTCTGCACCCAGCCTCTGGGCACAGCTAGGGATTCACCACAATTCTAGTGTTCAGAAGACCCGTGCGGACACTGCGGGACGTGCTGGCCCCAGTTCCACCCCCGAGAGCCCCGTGGGCCACTGCAGGTTCTTACCCACACGCCCACGGCCACATTCAAGGCGAAATAGACAGCAATGACGATGATGTCAGTGACACTCAGCTGGGATCCTGGAGCATGGAGGTCTCCGGTGGAGTTGGCAGCTGCCATCCTGCAGCAAACACCACTCTGAGCCCGGGGACTGAGGAGACGCGAGGTCGCCAAGGGCTTTCTCAGCAGAATTAATTGATCATTAAACCAAGTGAGAAAGTGGCATCTCCAGCCCACGATGTGGCTGCGTGCAGAGGGACTGATTCAGAGAGCAGATGTATCCCTCTTTGCACCCGAGTGGCAGGTGACGCCCAGAGGGCAGAAACTGGGGTGATCCGGGAGAAGTGAGGGCGGGGGACAGGGACCTTCTTAAACTCCGAGTGGGGTGGCATGGCTCAGCAGGAAATGCCAATGCACTAGTTTGCCTTCCCCTGGATTTAACTGATGTAAGAAGTATGGAGCAGTGGGATGGCCTCCTTGCCTCTGGGGACATCTCCCCGAGGGACAGATATGTCCCTCGAGTCAGTAGGCTGAGCTGAACTCCAGATGGTGGTTCCTGACAGTGCCAGGCCCTAAGTCCTGTCGCCATTATTTCTCCTGTCTTCCTAGCAAGCAAGACAGGCCTGACCCTTCCACCTGGCCATCCATGTCCCCACCGCTCCAGCCTGAGCCAATGCGTGTCCAATACCAAGGGCCCTGCCCATTCTGCAGCTGCTCCCATGTCATGATCAAAGCCACCATGCCGTATAGGCGATTTCTCAGTCTAGCCAAGGAAACAGAGCCGAGGGCTAAGCTGTCTGTCCCCATCATTCAAGGGGCGGAGCTAGGTTCTCCTGCAGACTTAGAGCTGGGTCTTACTTAGTGTGGCGGCTTTAGTTTCACGGTGACTCCAAGACCTGCCACCCATTCGCCAGTGACATTAGTGCTCAGCGGGTCACCATCGCCTCATGCTCCACTCAGCAGTTTGGCTCGTGCTCTGTGACATGTTAGAGTTTAACTGAACCCTTCCAGAGGTGTTAATGAGTGAGCGGTTACCACCGGGAACACACTGGCCTACAATCCCACCTAGCTTGTTACTTGGCAACCCTGAGCAGAGACTAAAGGTTAACTTTTGTGCAGGACCAGACCAAGGCAGGAAATTGAGTCTCTCCCGAGCCCAGGCTTCAGCAGGATTACACGGTTCTGTCCCCGCTACACTTGCCTGCAAGCGGGGCTCAGTGCAAGTGACTATCTGCAATGTTTGTGAATCAAATACTCACTTGTACCAGTCTGAAAGACACACTGTGTGACATCTAGATTTATTGAGTGTGGTGGTTTGAATAAGAACGACCCCTGTGTAGGGCTGTGGCGGTGCACGCCTTTAATCCCAGCACTCAGGCAGATCTCAGTGAGTTGGAGGCCAGCCTGGTCTATAGATTGAGTTCCAGGACAGCCAGGGCTACCCTAAGAAATCCTGTCTCAAAAAACAAACAAACAAAAAAGAATGCCCCCCCCCCATAAGCTCATATATCTGAATGCTTAGTCACTAGGGAGTGGCACTATTTGAAAGAATTAGAAGGATTAGGAGGTGTGGCCTTGTTGGAGGAGGTGTGTCACAGGGAGTGGGCTTTGAGGTTTCAGAAGCCCATGCCAGGCCCAGTCTCTCTCCTCTGTGTGTGGATCAGGATGCAGCTCTCAGCTACTGCTCCAGTGCCATGAGTGCCACCATGCTCCCTGCTGTGATAATAATGGACTGACCCTCTGAAACTGTAAGCAAGCCCCAATTAAATGCTTTCTTATATAAGAGCTGCCTTGGAGCCAGAAAGTGGTGGCGCACACCTTTAATCCTAGCACTCGGGAGGCAGAGCCAGGCGGATCTCTGTGAGTTCGAGGCCAGCCTGGTCTACAGAGTGAGTCCCAGGAAAGGCACAAAGCTACACAGAGAAACCCTGTCTCGAAAAACCAAAAAAAAAAAAAAAAAAAACCAAAAAAAAAAAAAAAAAAAGAGTTGCTTTGGTTATGGTGTCTCTTCACAGCAATAGAACAGTGACTGAGACATTGACCCTGTTCCATCAAGCTGAGTGGCTGAACCCACAGCCATTGGCGCCTCTCCGCAACAGAAGTAATGCACTGACAGATTACATTATCCCCTTCCAATCAGAGGTCCTACAGAAAGAAAACTGACTTTCTAGTTCTGCCCTACAGGACAGGAGCATGGGAGAGATGACACCTGTGTCCAGCCTCATTTACATACAGGACACAGCCCTTCTGGTCAACTCAGCTCAGGAAAGAAGATGAGGTCCCCCACCTTGTCAAGAAGCTATGTTTCGCTGGGTGGTGGTGGCGGTGCAGGCCTTTAATCCCAGCACTCGGGAGACAGAGCCAGAAGGATCTCTGTGAGTTCAAGGCCAGCCCGGTCTACAGAGTGAGATCCAGGACAGGCACCAAAACTACACAGAGAAACTCTGTCTTGAGGGAAAAAAAAAAAAAAAAAAAAAAAAAAAAAGAAGCTATGTTTCTCAGGCCATTTTCTGTTACTGCAACTGAATACTGCTGGGTAGTTTATAAAGATTCATGTAGCCCATTGTTCTGGAAACCAGACCAAGAGAAACATCTAGAATGGCTGTCTTTCTGGTGGGGGCCCTGCAAGTCCAGAAGCAGGACAGAGAGGCATGTCTCCAAGAGATAACAGCCTTGAAAACAGACCCACTGGAGCTACAACCTATGGATCAGGTAATTATAACCTACTCACCTCTCAGTCTCCATGTGACTGCAGTTTCCAGTAAGTGAGATTTGGGGACGTGTTCAAACCATAGAGCATCCATCTAAAAAGCAAGTCTTGAGGCAGGGGCAGGGGCTTGGACCTGCCTCTCCTGAATGTACCAGGCTCTGCTGAGTCCCCATGGGAGGCATTACCTTCTTGTAGGAGGGAATGAGGAGTAGGTTGGGGGGGGGGTTAAGGCTGGAGGGGCAGGAGGAGGGAAGAGGGGGATCTGTGATTGGTATGTAAAATGAATACAAAATTTCTTAATAAAAATAAATAAATAAAAACCATAAGAAAATAACAGCAGTTGTCCCAGAAAGGAAGGTAGCACAGCATCCCTCTAATAAACCTCACCTCCAAAGGAAAAAAAAAGTTCCTGGACTCATGAGATCCACTTTCTGAATGAGTCGGTCATCAGTGTGGGGGATGGGACCAGAGCAAGACAAATGGGTAACCACTGATACCCAGCAAGCCCAGCCAAGTCTAAGACTGAGTCAGGCCAGGAGCAGCTTCTGCAGAGGCGAGCTTATTCATGTGGGAGGGAGGGTGCACAGTCAGCTTGAGACTAAGCGCCATGGGTCACTTTTAGAGGTGATAAGGAGCCCCTCCATTAGATAATTCAGATCAGAGTGAACATTTCCTTCTGGTTCTTCTTTGAGAGGGACTGGGTCACTTTGGCCACCTTAACCAGGCTTTCTCGGGAGGGCCTCATCTGAAATGAAGAGGCAATTTGAGCGGGTATTCTGGTCAGCCTCCTCCAAGCTGGACTCAGCAACAGCTTTTGTGGGGAGACATCTGAAGGATTTTCTCTCTTAGGTAGCCTGGGACTGTGGCCCAGGGCTGACTAGTACTCTGGGTGGATGAGTTGGAAAGAGCTGGAAGCCCCGCATTAAGGATTCCCATGTGCTCTGAACAGCTGGTAAGCTAAGCACAAGGCCAGGCCGTGTTTCATCTAGGGATGTACTGTTTGTTCCTGCCACCGTGATATCAACTGCCCTCTGTACCCACCGGGGACAGTCACACAGGTACCAGTGCAAGACCAAGTATAACAGCAGAACTCTGGAAATGCCCTCCACAGCCTCCCAGGCAAGGAGATGTGGGCATAATGGGGCCTCCAGGCTGGGGATGCCACATCCAGGGAAAAGGCCAGGCAGCTGGCTTCATGCAATGGAGTGGAAAATAGTGACTCTGAATGCTAAAATGTAAATGGTAGAGCTAGATGATAAAAGACAGACAGACAGACAATAGATAGAAGCTTGGTTCAAGAGGGACACTGAGGTAGACGAGCCTTTTGATAAGAGATTTATTAGAAGTGTTATTAATATCACATTAACATGGGCCAATGGGCAACTGTATGGCAGGCACTCTGAGGGGAGTTCAGACTCACAAGGCAGAGTATGGGTCCCTTCTTACAGGTCTCCGAGGAAGGGGGAGGTTTCATGTAGTCAGGCTGTTTCTGATGCCCTTGTGGGTGGCAGAGGAGAGGGAGAGATATTGAATCGCCAAGAAGGAATGTATGTAGAATGGACAAGAAGGAATGTATGTAGAATGGACAAGAAGGAATGTATGTAGAATGGACAAGAAGGAATGTATGTAGAATGGACAAGAAGGAATGTATGTAGAATGGACAAGAAGGAATGTATGTAGAATGGACAAGAAGGAATGTATGTAGAATGGACAAGAAGGAATGTATGTGGAATAGACAAGAAGGAATGTATGTAGAATGGACAAGAAGGAATGTATGTAGAAAATGAGGGGGAGTGCCCATCTAGTGGAGGTGTGCGCACACCCTACACTAGTGTAGGGGATGTGCCTGAAGCCCTCCAGTGTCCTAAAGCCTGGCAACCTGAGGTCTGTAAACTTCCCTGGTGATGTGAGACGGGCATCTGTTATTCTCCTGAAATCAGAGCACCTGTGGTGTCTATTAGGGAGTCACAAACAGGCTCCTGAGAGGGTCGATACTTCCAGAACAAAGAGGCTGCTACAGGTGAGCTTGGCCTGAGCAGTGGTCTGGTATGGATTCTAAGTGACAAACAAGAGGATGTTAGATGGCTACATGACAGATGGACAGACAGATGATTGATAATGGAGAGACGATAGATGATAATGGATGGTAGATGGACAGATTAATAATTAATAGGTTAAAGCTAGGTGGATGATAGGTGGGTAGATGATAGATAATGGATGGTAGATGGATTGATTAAGAATTAATAGATAGGCAGATATTAGGTGATAGAACACAACAGATTAGATGGTAGACAGGTCCTCTCATTATACACAAAAGTTATATATCTGAACTGCTGAAATGTTTAGGACTCAAAGCAAGCTTGTACGAGAAGGGGGAAGACAAAGGGTAAAAGAATCATCACTTTTCATACTCCAACATGGCTTGAGCATTTTTTAAGACTGCAGCCTTGGGGCTGGAGAGATGGCTCAGTGGTTAAGAGCACTGGCTGCTCTTTCAAACGTCCCGAGTTCAATTCCCAGCAACCACATGGTGGCTCACAAGCACCTATAATGGGATCTGATGTCCTCTTCTGGCCTGCAGGTGTACATGCAGATAGAGCATTCATAAACGTAAATATTAAAAAAAAAAAAAAAAGACTGCAGCCTCTGCCTTGGCTCAGCTGGGAAACCCTGGCTCATGCTGGTTCAGGCTGGCTTTAACTTCTTAGAAGCCAAGGAGAGTCTTGTAGGCTTTATGAAAGGTAGTGGAGATGAATCCATCCCTTTCATTCACTCATCAATCCCAGACAGGTGACACTTCCTAGATGCCAATACCCACCTGTGTGCAGCACCTGCATCTGCTGGGCCATAACCTCTTGGCAGCCCTTCCTGCCTGGCCTCCCTTCCCTCTGCTGATCTGGTGGCTGAGCTTTGGGTGTGTAAGTCCAGGGCAACTTCACAGCTCCTCTCAAGGATCCCACTGAACAATCCAGCCCTCATCATCCCTGCCTCTTCTCCAAAGCTGCATGGGCTCAGCAGGAACCCCAGGGGCCAGCTCAGGTCCCTGTCATCCTGCTCACCATCACTAATACTTAGTGAGTGCTCACTGTACCAAGCCACTGTCTACCTCAATGTTCCCAATTCTCTGATGGATGTCACTGCAACCAAATGCCTGATGTGGTAGTTTGAATGCAATTGACCCCCATAAGCTCATAGCGAGTGGCACTATTAGGAGGTATGGCTACAAAAGAGTAGGTGTGGCCTTGTTGAGAGGTGTGTCACTGCAGAGGTGGGCTTTGAGGTCTCAAGCTTCGCTCAGTGTCACAGACCACTTCCTGTTGCCTGCAAGATGTAGGACTCTCAGCTGCTTCTCCAGCACCATGTCTGCCTGCATGTCCCATCATGATGATAATGAACTGAACCTCTGAAACTGTAAGCCACCCACTTAAATGTTTTCCTTTGTGAGTTGCCTTTCCCATGGTGTCTCTTCACAGCCATAGAACCATGACTAAGACACCTGACGAGCAAGAACATAAAGGAAGGACTTACTTCGGCTTAGGCTTATGGTACGGGAGGCCTGGTGCCTCTAGCTTTGGCATGGCAGTTCAAGGCTGGTCACACTGTAGTGGTAGATGGCAAGCAGTGTGTCCTCCAAGCCTAACCTCTGTCCACCAGCCAGGCCTCACCTCTTTAAGGTTCCACAGTCTCCCAAGGTGGCACCACCAGCTAACACATGAACCTGTGAGGACATCTCACATTTAAAAACCACAGTATCAATTACTCAAGGCAGAGACATTTAAGGAACCTACTGAGGGTCACACAGTAACTAAACGGGAAGGACCCAACTGTCTACCCACCCAGGTTTCCTCCACGGCCTGCTATGGATCATCATAGGCTTTCAGGGTAGGTACCAACAAAGGATCTTGTTGTAATGCTGCACCCTGGAATTTCCCAAGGAGTCTCATGCTGAGTAAAGGAAAAGGTTGAAGCCTGGTGCCAAACAGGAGCGGAGAGACACCACACCATCCTGTCAACTCATCACAGCCCAGACAATGGGTCAGTGATGGACATGACCACACCTTGACCAGGATTATTAGTTATGTATATCTCTCATTCTCTTTTTAAACCTAAACCTCTGTCAGGCCTCTGGGAAATGGACTTGGGCCAGGAAGTGTCACAGATCCTTTTGTTCTCCCTCCCAGTGTGGCCACGTTAAATACACTTTCTCTTTCTCTGTTTAATTGGTACACTGAATATGAGAGGCTAAGCCTAGCTTGTTAGGTCTGCCCAGAATCAAGAATGTCAACACAAATTTATGCATGATGGCACACGCCTTCAATCTCAGCACTTGTGAGCTGGAAGATAGACGCAGGAGGATCTGTGTGAATTCAAGGCTAGCCTCATCTACAAAGCCAGCTCCAGGCCAGCGAGGGCCACATAGAGAGACCCCATGGAAGATTGCCTGGAAACAACACTCTTTTTTTCCATGGAGATGTTTCAAATAAGAATGTTATAATCTCAGCTAAGTGCTGTGTGGACTACAGGACAGGTGGGTGATGACGTGCATGCTCTAAGTGAATTTACAGGATGCTAGAAAAGGTAGGAGGGTGTTTATTAAACGCACTGGTCCAGCTGAGGTGGGAGGAACTGTGTGGCCGAGGGGCTGGCAGTAACTAGTCATCTACAGCAGCTGAAGGGCTGTTAGCTATCATCTCACAGGCCATTTGTGTGGGGTCCATATCTGAGGACAGGCTAATCTTGATGGGTTGTTAAGAATTTATTATTACTTGTGTATATATGACGGGGGGTGTGGGCATGTCACAGCACACATGGAGGTCAGAGGACAACTTTATGGAGTTGATTCTCTCCTTTACATGAGTTCCAGGGACCAAATTCAAGTCATCAGGCTTGCCTGGTGTGGTGGTTTGAAAGAAAATGGCCCCCAAAGGGAATGACATTATTAGGAGGTGTGGTCTTGTTGGAGGAAGCCTGTCACTGTGGAGGTGGGCTTTGAGGTCTCATGTATGCTTAAGCTACTCCCAGTGAGACAGACCACTTCCTGTTGCCTACAGATCAAAGATGTAGGACTCTCAGCTCCTTCTCCAGCACCATGCCTACCTGCATGCTGCCATGTTTCCCACCATGTCGATAGTGGACTAAACTTCTCAACTGTACGCAAGTACCCCCAATTAAATGTTTTCCTTTATAAGAGTTGCTATGGTCATGGTGTCTCCACACAGCAACAGAAACTCCAAGACACCTGGCAAGTGCTTTAACCCACCAAGTCATATCACCAGTTCTCATTATTTCTGTTAACTTTCTTTTAGTTTAAGTTACTAGTGATTATTTATGCATTTATTTTTGACTGTTTCATACATGTTTGTAGTGGAAATTTTCCTGTGTCCTGCAGCTGCTCGGTCTCAAATAAACATACAGAAGCTTACATTAATTATAAGCTGTTTGGTCTATGACTCAGGCTTATTGCTAGCTGGCTATTACATCTTAATTAACCCATTTCTATTAATCTATATTTTGCCACTTGGCTGTGGCATTACCAGTCTGCTGGCATCTTGTTCCTTGGGTGGTTGGATGGCACCTGCCCCGACTCTGCCCTTCTCTCTCTCTCTCGGATTCCCATCTGGCTATAATCTGTCTTGCCATAGGCCAGAGCAGCTTCTTTATTAACCAATGGTAGCAACACATATTCACAGCACACAGAAACACCATCCCACAGCACGTTGCCTTGGTTTTCTACTGCCATGAAAATACCATGACCAAGGCAACCTATACAAGAAAGTATTTAATTTGGGATTCATGGTTCCAGATGTTAGAGTCCATGGCCAGCAGGCACAGCAGGACCAGTAGCTGAGAGCTTGCATCTGATCTACAGGCGCAGGCGGTGGGGGGCACGAATGGGGCCTGGCATGGGCTTTTGAAACCTCAGAACCTTCCTCAGTGGCACACTTTCTCCAAGGTCATACGTGTGTCCTAGTCATTCCTCACCAGTTCTACCAACCGGGGACTAAGCATTTAGACACACGAGTCCATGGGGGCTGCTCTCAGTCACCCCGTCACGTGGTGACGTCACCACCTCCACTGCTACCGTTCACTGCCTCTTCTCCCCCCGAAGCTCCTCCTGTCCCCAAGAAATGTCCTCCAATGTCCAGGTCTTTCTCGTGTCCCACTAAATTTAGTTGGGACTGCCTGCAGGGGTGAGGGTGGCAGGGTATCTACCGGAGCATGGACAACTTACCAGTGGGAACTCTACTTAAGACGGACACCCCTCCGCCATTACCTCTTCTTCCTCAGTGGCACCTTCTGCTACAAAAGCTAGCTGGCAGGGAGGAAGCTTCCAGCTCAGCTCTAGCTTGATTTCTGTGTTCTGGAACCACGAGGTTGGTGACTTTACCACAGCATCTTACCATCAAATCCAGGTGGGCAGCCAAGAGCTTGCATTGTTTGGGCACCTCCGAGGCTTCCCTGACCCATTAGGCACCGCATGCCTATCAGTCTATTGAACAATGGGCCCCAAGAAACTGCAATTTCCCCCAGGAATCTCACGCTGAGAGAAGGAAAGTTTCCCCCCAGATTCACGACTTGTCAGACCACCCTGGAGGAGAGACTAGAGCTGGGACAGTGGGACACTCCGACCAGGACTGCTGCGCCTGAAGAGGTCTAGGGTGGAGGGGCGTCACTGGACCTCTTGGCTCCTCTTCCCAAAGTGGCCATGTTGAATATACCTCCTTTCTCTTTTTCTAATTGTCCTATTGCGGGTGGGGGGCACAGCCTAAGTTGCTGGGGCTACCACCACCCTGCTCTGACCCTAACAGCTTCAGTACCACCTTCATGCACAAGCAGGAACAGTGGGTATCTGGTTAATGCCCTCTGAGCCAGGTGCCCTGTACCTCAGACAGGGAGTGCTGATAAGGCTAATGGGTTGGGACAACATCTGGCATGCAGTGGCGGTCAATAAGGGTAGTAATTTCCATTACACTTATCACAGAAGTTAGCAACTTTTTTCTTGAACTTTTAAGTCTAAATATTAATTACCACCCAAAGGCTAGGTAGGCAGTCAGCTGCTCAATGAAATTCAGATTCAGATCAAAGCAAAGTGAGGCCAAGAGGGACTGCTGGGTACACTCCAGCTCTGCTGCATGTGTGGTTAAGCAGGCATATCTGTATGTGTTTATCCTGGGGACTTTGAGTGTTGGATAAATAATATTCAGAGCCATTGGTATTTTACAGATCTCATGGTGGGAACTGGATGGAGACTGAGGTCATTTACAAGAAAATACACCTTGACATATGTACATATCTGTATTGTGTGCATGTGTGTATGCCATGGCATGCATGCAGAGGTTAGAGGATAAATTGTGGAAGTTAGTTCTCTCCGTTATGTGGGGGCCCAGGAGCAAACTCAGCTTTGGCAGCAAGCACTTTTACCCACTAAACCATCTTGCTAGCCCAGGACTGGTTATTTTTAAACACACAGTGGATCAACCACAAAGGAAACCACTTGTCTTATGCTTCCTTAATCCAGCTGGAGAGTTACTTGATCATTCAAAGGGAGTGTTCCATTTACCACTGACTAGTTCCCAACCACTGTGAGCCCCACATTTGTGCCTAAGGGGAGCTTAACCACTGCCGCATTCTTTCTCCAGAGAGGAATCCTGTGGTTTTGTGTTCCCCAAAATATTGTGCACTCTAATAAATTTATCTGGGGTCAGAGAACAGAACAGCCACAATATTAAACATAGAGGTTAGGCAGTGGTAGCACACGCCTTTAATGCTAGCATTCCAGAGGCAGAGATCTGCCTGGATTTCTGTGAGTTCAAGGCCACACTGGAAACAGCCAAGCATGGTGACTCACGCCTTTAATCCCAGGAGGTAATGGCAGGAGGCAGAAAGGTATATAAGGCATGAGGACGAGGAACTACAGCTGGTTAAGCTTTTAGGCTTCTAGCAGCAAACAGTTCAGCTGAGATTCATTCGGATGAAGACTCAGAGGCTTCCAGTCTGAGGAAACAGGAGCAGCTGAGGAATTAGCAAGGTGAGGTTAGCTGTGGCCTGTTCTGCTTCTCTGATCTTCCAGCGTTCACCCCAATACCTGGCTCTGGGTTTGTTTTTATTAATAAGAACTTTTAAGATTCGTGCTACAGAATCCTATACTGCCATTAGTGGGGTAGAGGTGATAGAAAGGGCTGGCAGTTGGGAAGACCCTTTACCCTCTAGGCCCTGGAGCCCAGGGGAAGAACTAGGGACTCACATAGAAATTGGGAGGTATTTCCATAGTGGATTCCATTTATAAACCATCTGGAGTTGACTTTGTTCAAATCGAGAAGAGCTAAAGTGAACTGTCAGGTTGCTCACAGTAAGAAACAGGAGTAATAGTAGTTAGCCAGGGCCTAGGAAAGGGAAGAGCTGTGGGAAATGTGGCCAGAGGCTTCTTCCTGATCCAACTTGGGCATGCAGCTCTGATGTGAGAACAATCAACTAGGAAGTCATTGTCCTATTTTTATGAAAGGAGAAATCCCAGCATTGGAAGGAGCCAGGAGCCAGCAGATCAGAGAAGACAGAGCGAATCAACCAGAAAACCCACAAGCTAAAAATCGAAGGGGGGGGGGGTGTCAGTAGGTAAAGTCATAATAAATAGCATGCTTTATTCCTATTCACAGGCCATGTCTTTATTCACCCTAACAGCTATACAGTTCCAAGTGGGTTCTACAAGGCCCAGCCAGGACAGGGGGAAGAGCAGGGAAGACCATCTGGGCCTGGACAGAATGACACCACTGCCAGACACCTACCCTGGAATGAGGCTGCAGCTGAGGCCATCGGCAAGTGGCCATGGGCTGACAGGTGGGGTGATGGAAGCAATTTTAGAGACAGAAAGTGTAACTTAAAGGTAGATCCACCCAGCGCACCCCATAGCAGTCTCAGTGGGGCTCTGTAAGAGTGATGGATTGGAGAGCTAAGGTATTGATGACCAATGGTCACCAAAACCACCTGAGTCAGTGGGTTCTGAGTTCACTGACTCACACCAAGAAAAGGGGATTCAGACGTGCAAGCAGAGTGAATGTAAAGAGAGAACTCCCAAGAACGGGAGAGGTCTCAAGGGACAGAGCCCAGAGTCTTTCTGGACCTTACAGTGGCGTGAACCTGGAAGAACATCGAAATCTTCATTGAGACTGGTCATTCTGAGCAAATAGAGGTAGTGAGTGGTCAACACGCCTTTTGCTCTTTCCTGGCCTAAGCAGCCAACTGGAGAGTTACTTCTCCATCCGTGGATGTACTCTCAAGATTCGTTAGGGCCCCACCCTCTCACTAGCCTGACTGGTCTTGGAGCAAAGAAGAAATTGAGAGCCAAGTGGTGACCACTCCTGCACAGTGATGGCTGAACTGGTGTGTGGCTCTACAGCCACCGTGGGGCTCAGTACTTACTACCCTGTGTTCTTGATGTCACAAATCCGTTCATTTTTAACACATCTGTCAAAAGCTGGCACAGGCAGTACAAACTACAACTACTAGCTGGGCAGTGGTGGCCTTTAATACCAGCACTCGGGAGGCAGAGGCAGGCGGATCTCTGTGAGTTCGAGGCCAGCCTGGTCTACAGAGCGAGATCCAGGAAAGGCGCAAAGCTACACAGAGAAACCCTGTCTCAAAAAACCAAAAAAAAAGAGAAATCTCAATTTGAAACTCTTAAGAGAGACAGACAATTCTTCATTCTTGACACTGACAAGCCCCATCCACAGAGCCTCTCACTCAGCATAAGTTACTGCATCTTGGTTTGAGGACTGGCTGGACTCTGAAGAAGGCAGAGCCACAGTGATGAAGCTGTGTGCCCAGCCCACTTTTGCTTCAACTAAGCACCTCTGTGTCAGGGATTCCCAGGCTTCTGAGGACCCGTAAGAGCGAGGGCTGCATCACCACACACAGTGCTATACGCAGAGCTCAGAAGCTGGAGACACGAGCAGCTGCGTTGACTCGTGTCTTCAGTGGCGGTCTACTCCAGAAACAGAAAACTGTCCACATCAGAGGCTTAAAAAACAAACATGAGGTTTTATTCTTTCTTCTGTTGCAGAGAATAAATAGCCACATACTCTATATGCCCATTTATAAAAGCACTTCTAAAAGTGTCATGTAGGGAACCAACAGTAGCTTTTGACTGTAGATAGTAGACAGCAGGTCATATTATTCAACTTTTTTGAACACTTGGATCAAGCAACTTTAAAAAAAGGCTGAGCTTAAAAACCTCACTCAAGTGTATCTTTTAAAATGGTTACACTAAAAATGATCAGGTTTTAACTTATTTTATTTAAGAGGAGGTCTTTCTGTTATAAAAATTACCCCCCAAACTCACAAAAACCTAAACCGACAATAAAAAGTTGGTCCGTGTACCTTCACAGAAATCACTCAGGAGGATGTAGGAAGAGGGGAGGAGTACCTGGCCAGCCATGGGCCCTCCCAGCATGCATGCTGGGCTTCCCACTTGACCCGTGGGACTTCTGCCACAGGAGAAATGTTCAGTCATCTAAGCCTATGTTTCTGAAAAGGTAGGACATGGACTCTCCATTGTGGATGCGGCGGATGGCTTCCGAGAGGATCATGCTGATGTCCACGGTTTTGATCTTGGGGCACTGCAGCTTCTGGATTTCATGTGGGATGGTGTTAGTAACCACCACCTGTGAGTCACAAGAAACAAGAGCATCAGACGCCAAGCAGCTTCAGGGCTGGGGTGTGACTCATTGCAGAGTGTATGCTTGGTGTGTGAAGGCCTGGCTGGGTTCAGGCCAGTACTGCAAACAAAAGAAAAGAACAGAACAGAACAAAGCCAGACCTGGAAAACGGAGAGCAAAGCCAGCCAGTGTCACCCTGTAGTCCTACAGCTTCTGGGATTTACCCCATGGGGGACCTGTCCTTTCCCACAGCTCCTGCTTCTTTCAGTACAAAGCTGCTCAAGCTTGAAGATCTGATGACCTCAGTCCCATCAGAGCAATTACAGCCCCAAAGACACTGACAAATGTTGGGGAAAATATGGAGAAACTGGAACTCCTGTTCCTTGCTGGTGGGGTTGGAGCTGGGTCTCTCCTGCACAACTCTGGAGAGACCTGACTCCTCAAAGTTGTCCTCTGACTTCTACATGAGAACCTACATTCACATACATATATCACACACACAAAGTAGATAAAAATTAATTGTAAAATATGCAAACAACTCAAGTTTCTAACAACTTAGGAAGAAACAACATGTAGCACATCCCATTAGAGCATTTTTCAGGCAAGGAGACTTACTACACCTTGAAAATACCACGACCGGTCACAGATGACCACATAGCGTGAAATGGGTACATGGGCAAACTCACAGAGAAATAAAGCAAAGGGGAACTAAGAGGGCATCGCAGTAATGGTTCACAGGGGATGTTTCTTCTTAAATCAGCTGGGCGCACAACATACAACTGGAGCATTCTAAACATTACTGTACCACACACCTGAAGTGGTGAATGATACAGAACGCAAATCATAACTGAATCAGGACATACCTCATTCAAATGGGAAAGCTCCACAGTCAGTGAAATGCAAACACAAATTTTTGAATTTTTTTGAGACATAGTCTCACTCTGTAGCCCAGACTGATGCTGAACTCATGGCAAGCCTCCTGTCTCAGCCTCTCCAGTGCTGAGATTAAAGTCACGGGTTACCCTTGGCTTGCATCTTCTATTTTTTTTTTTTTCCCGAGACAGGGTTTCTCTGTGTTGTTTTGGTGCCTGTCCTGGATCTCACTCTGTAGACCATGCTGGCCTTGAACTCACAGAGATTCGCCTGGCTCTGCCTCCCGAGTGCTGGGATTAAAGGCGTGCCACCACTGCCCGGCGCATCTTCTACTCTTTTTTTTTACGGTCCTTTTTTTTTTTTTTGGTCTTTTTTTTTTTTTTCCAGAGCTGAGGACTGAACCCAGGGCCTTGTGCTTGCTAGGTAAGCGCTCTACCACTGAGCTAAATCCCCAACCCCGCATCTTCTACTCTTAACGAAAACGATCTTGTACTTGTTCTGCTCTCTTGCTAAGGGCTCAGGCAGCTACCCTGACTGCCAGCCTACTACCTCATCAATGGCAGACTCTTCAATCAGCCGGGGGGCATCAGAGGATAACAAGCCGTGAGTTGCCATCACAAAGATCTTATATGCGCCTCTTTCCTTCAGGGTCTCTGCTGCAGCAAGAAAGCTGTCCACATCATCAATGATGTCATCCTGTCAAATCAAACACAGGACAAAAGGTACATCAACACTTGCAAAGACAGGCTGGACAACCAGGAAGAAGACAGGAATAGCCAGGACATACTATGGCATCTACAGTTTAGTCTCAACAGCAAGATGGCATGTTCCTGCCTTGTACCTCCACAGACCTTTCAGGTTTCTCACACAAGTCACCTGCACAGCACCTACCACTTGTAGGCCCAAGGCCCTGGGAGGTGGGGAGGTCTGTGGGATGACTTTGAAATACACAGGAAGCCGGGAGGTGGCACACACCTTTAACCCCAGCACTTGGGAAGCAGAGCCAGGCGGATCTCTGTGAGTTCCAGGCCAGCCTACTCAGAGAAACCCTGTCTCGAAAAAACAAAAACAAAAAACAAAAAACAAAAAACAAACAAAAAAAAAAAAAAAAAAAAAAAAGAAATACACAGGAAAGCTTTCTTGGATGAGTAATGGAACTAAGGCTTCCCTAAAGGCTTTTCTTATACTTTCTTACTTCCTGTATAGGAAAACATGACATGGTGGGTTTGTCTGGAGACTGGATCTTATGATGTTGTCCAGGGTGTCCGGAATGCCCAGGCTCAAGTGATCCTCCCACCTTAGTCTCCCAAGTAGCTGGGAGTACAGACAAGCCCACACCACTGTGCCCAGCTAAGAAATGTCTTTGAAAAACTTCTCAATTATATTTACTAATTTGTGTATGTGTATGAGTGCATGAGTACCACATCACATGTGTGGAGGTTGGAGATTAAAAAATAGTATAATGAGCCGGGTGGTGGTGGCGCATGCCTTTAATCCCAGCACTCAGGAGGCAGAGCCAGGCGAATCTCTGTGAGTTCAAGGCCAGCCTGGGCTACCAAGTGAGTTCCAGGAAAGGCGCAAAGCTACACAGAGAAACCCTGTCTCAAAAAACCAAAAAAAAACCAAAAAAAAAAAAAAAAAAAAAAAAAAAGTATAATGAAAGCTGGGCATCCTGGCATACCTTTAATCCCAGCACTCAGAGGCAGAGGTAGGCAGATCAAATATCAATGTTCAAAGCCAGCCTGATCTACAGAGTGAGTTTCAGGAGAACCAGGCTAAAGACCCTGTCTTTAGAAAAAATAGTTTTAAAAGTGAAATGAATGTCAGTCAGCTTGACAGTTCTTTTGTATTACATTTTTTCGTTTATTTACTCCTGTACTTGTGTGTATACTGTGTGGGTGTGAAAGCCATAGCACACATGTATTACTGAACCATAGTTTAGCAAGATAGCGTGTGTTAATTAGGGTTTCTACTATTGTGATGAAACACCATGACCAAAAGCAACTTGGGTAGGAAAGGGTTTATTTCAATTTACAATTCCACAACACAGTCTATCACTGAGGGAGTCAAGGAAGGAACCTGGAGGCAGGAGCTGATGCAGAGGCCATGGAGGGGTGCTGCTTACTGGCTTGCTCCTCATGGCCTGCTCAGCCTGCTTTCTTATAGAACCCAGGACCACCAGCCCAGGGATGGCACCACCCACCATGGGCTGGGCCTCATCCATCAATCACTAAGTAGGAAAATGTACCCCAGGCTTGCACACAGGCCAGTGTAGTGGGGGCATTTTCTCAGGTGAGGTTCCCTCCTCCCAAATGTCTCTAGCCTGTATTAAGCTGACATTAAAAACTAGCCAGCATACAGAGGAAGCATGGTTAAGAGCCTGCAGGACCTCCCTGCAGTTTTCCTACTTCTTGTGAACCTCTAAGTACTTCAAATAAAATGCTAGTTTTTAAATTGGGGTTTTGCACATGTGAGAATGGTCATGTGTTTGAGTGCAGACAGCCTCTGTGCAGTCAGGACAGCCTCAGGTACTGCTGCTCCTCACTTTCTGCTTTGTCTGAGAGCTTTCGAGAATTCTGTCTCTGCCTGCCACCTCATCACAGAAGCACGGAGATTACAGATGCATTCACTCCCTGGCTTTATAGGGTTCCGGGGATTCAAGTTCAGGTGCTCATGTCGTGAGCCATCTTTCTAGCCCTTTAAAAAATTTCTATTTAGGGTGGCGCATGCCTTTAATCCCAGCACTTGGGAGGCAGAGCCAGGCGGATCTCTGTGAGTTCGAGGCCAGCCTGGTCTACAGAGCGAGATCCAGGACAGGCCCAAAACTACAGAGGAACCCTGTCTTGAAAAAAAAAAAAAAAAAAAAAAAAGAAGAAGAAGAAAAATCTATTTGTTGTTACTGTGCATGTGAGCACGTGTGAACGTGTGTGTACATATGCCATGGCATGCATGTGGAGGTCAGAAGACAACCTGTGGCAGTCAGTTCTCACTCTGAACAACTGCATGGGCTCCAGAGATCAGACTCAGGTCATCAGGCTTGGTGACAAGCCCACCTTTAGTAGCTGCAAACAAGCGTGACACCCACAACCTGCTCTCTGACCTCCACATGCACATATGTCTACATACACACACTCACGGATAAACGTAAGGAAAAGAAGAAAACTGTCCAACGTGGAGAACAGAGGCATCAGCTGTGTTGTACTGTAACACACCACCTAGCAGTGAAGACCAAAGTACCACTAGGTAGATCAACCACAGCATGGACCCAAAGTCTCACGTGCACACATACACTATTTATATCAACACTCAAGTCTTCGTTTCTTAAAATGTGTATGAGTGTTTTGCCTGTGTGTACTGGATCCCCTAGAACTAGAGTTACAGACAACTGTAAGCTGCCATGTGGGTGCTGGGAACCAACCCCCGGTCCTCTGTAGGAATAGCAAATGCTTTTAATCACTGATCAATCTCTCCAGCCCCAGTGCCCATGTTGTTTACATGTAGGAACAGCACTCTTGGTAGACTGTAAATTCAGTAATGCCATGAATGGAAGACTCTCGGGCTAATGACAGCCTCTGGTGGGAGAGAAGGAGACGGGGAAAGCCTAGGAAGGCTCTTGGCCCCTGGCCCCATGCTCTCTGCTCAGGGAAGCAGTGAGCTGCAGATGTCTGAGCCATTCTTCAGTGTACCATTTAGTATGCATGTATGAAATAATGTGTGTGAGTTTGGGGTTAGGGACCAAACCCAAGGCCTTATGAACCACAACCCTTACTGCCAATCTGTGTTTAAAACTTTAATCAACATGGTCCCTTACTTTAACCATAAAAATAACAACTTCCCAAACATGGAAATAAACAGCTGCACCGTATTCAGGTAACTATATAGATACTGCTTTTTCCCTTCCTTCCTCCCCCACCCCTCCTTCTTTCTTGGTTTTTCAAGACAGGACTTCTTTGTGTAGCTCTGGGTGTCCTGGAACTCACTCTGTAGACTAGGCTGGCCTCGAACTCAGAGATCCTCCTGCCTTTGCCTCCCGAGTGCTGGGATTAAAGATATGCACTGCCACTGCCCAGCTCCTGTGTTTTTTCCTAAACTATTACCATTTTTCTGTTTGGAGCCAAAATTAAAATATAGCACAAAACACTGACAGACATGATACTTACCTGGCCAATCCACCCGCCATGGTCTTTATGGACACGATTACAAGTAAGTCTACAGAGTGATGGTGGTAACAATAAAAGAGAACTACGTACAACAATGATGGCAATCCTTCCTCCGACATCGCCAACAACCGTGATTGGGGGCTTTTCTTTAGGAATCAGCACTGGTCAGAATGAAACACACATCTCAGTGCCTATGCTCAAAGGTAGAACAAAGACTTAAAAGATTTTAAGTAGTTAATGTCACTAGTCATGGTGGCTCATGTCTTTAATCCCAGCACTCAGGAGACAGAGGCAGGTATATCTCTGAGTTTGAGGCCAGCCTGGTCTACAGAGAGAGTTCCAGGACAGCCAGGGCTACACAGAGAAACCTTGTCTCAAAAAATGAAAACAAGCCAGGCAGTGGTGGCGCATGCCTTTAATCCCAGCACTCGGGAGGCAGAGGCAGGCAGATCTCTGTGAGTTCGAAGCCAGCTTGGTCTACAGAGTGAGATCCAGGACTGTCCAAAACTACACAGAGAAACCCTGTCTTGAAAAAAACAAAAAACAAAAACAAAAACGTTTTATGAAAAATTCCCAATACTTAGAAGGGAAAGGAACTCCCTCAATTGATGACGGACTATAAAGTTCCCAGGTAACATGATGCCCAATAATGTTCCCTAAAAAGAGGAATAAGTCAAGGACATCCCATGTACCACTGCTGCCCAGTATTGCAGTATTGGGTATATGAGCCAAGAAAAGAACAACAGGCATCGGGATCAGAAGGGGAGCCATAACCCACTGCTCGCAGATGACATGCCCCTGCACACAGACACCCCAGCAATCCTGAAGCACAGTCCAAGCTAGCACAGGAAGCTGCCGTCTGCAGTGCTCCCGTTCAGATCTGAAGTGTCCCTCACAGGCTGTGGTTCGAATGACTGGGCCCTAGCTGTGGTGGTATTTTGAAGCTGGTAGAACATTTGGAAGGTGAGGCCTGGCTGACAGAAATAGGTTAGCAGGAGCAGACCTCTAGGGCTATACCCATCCCTGATTATGGTCTAGAACTTTCTGCTTCTCATGTGAACTGTCATTGTCTCATGCCACTGATGAAGACTCACCCCCACCATGCATTCCCTACACTGATACATTGAAATCTCTGACACTGTAAACCCAAACCAAACTTTCCTGTCCTTAAATCGCCTGTATTTTATCAAAGTGACAAATCCACGCAGGGAGCCTGGTGGTTCTTCTGATTGTGAGCAATGACTACTCCAAAGGTGAATTACAAAAGCAACCCTGGGCTGTGGATACGGCTCAGCAGTTACAATACTTGCTGTGTAAGCAGCAAATATGAGGATTGGAATTCAGATCCCTAGAACCCACATAAACGTTCGGTAGGTGTGACAACCCATCTGTAACTCCAGCAATTGGAAGGTAGAGGCAGGGATCCCTGGAACAAGCTAGCTGGCTAGACTATCTGTATTGGTGAGCTCTAGTTCAAGTGAGAGACACCCTAACTTAATAAATAATGTGGGGAGCAAATAAGGAAGACTCTCAATGTTAACTTTTGGCCTCTACATGAACACACAAACATGCACACTCTCTCTCCTCTCATAAATACAGATATCACATATATATAAAAAATGGGGGGACGACGACAATTTTGCTTGTATAAGTATCCAAGCAATAAAATATCTGAGGGGAAACTTAAGCAAGGAATTGGGAACATCTGAAAGCTAAAACATGGCTTCAAGAAACAAAACAAGATTCTTTGATAGTATATCAAATACCAGCCGGGCGGTGGTGGCGCACGCCTTTAATGCCAGCACTTAGGAGGCAGAGCCAGGCAGATCTCTGTGAGTTCGAGGCCAGCCTGGTCTCCAAAGTGAGTTCCAGGAAAGGCACCAAAACACCACAGAGAAACCCTGCCTTGAAAAAAACAAAACAAAACAAAAAAATCCAAAAATAAATCTAAAAAAACTAATAGTAATTAAAAAAAGAGAATTTATACTAAAATATCCCCTCCACAAATTCAAGCAGCTCAGAGAAAAGTGGCAAAAAGATCCCTGTGGACCCTTACTTGGGATCTCCAGGCTGGGGTGGATAGCAGCTACACTCCTGACCATGGGTGGGGAGTGCCGACCATCCACCAAGTCAGACTCAGCATCCTGTGCTTCTCCATGGATCACTGCAATTCCCAGTCGCAGACGCTCCGCGAAAGATTGTGCCCTGCAAAGAACAGTAGACAGAAATAAAAAACCACACAGGACCTTTGCCTGCTAATGTCTGGGCAAAGGACATGAGCAAAATGTTTATCCCAAAAGAGAAGCTGGGTGGTGGTGGCGCACACCTTTAATCCCAGCACCTGGGAGGCAGAGGCAGGTGGATCTCTGTGAGTTCGAGGCCAGCCTGGGCTACAGAGTGAGTTTCAGGGAAGGCACAAAGCTACACAGAGAAACCCTGTCTCGGAAAAAAAAAAAAAAAGAGAGAGAGAGAGAGAGAGAGAGAGAGAGAAAGAGAGAGAGAGAGAGAGAGAGAATGACTGCCGGGCAGGGGTGGCACACACCTATAATCCCAGCACTTGGGAGGCAGAGGCAGGTGGATCACTGAGTTCCAGGTCAGCTTGGTCTACAGAGTGAATTCAAGGACAGTCGGGGTTACACAGAGAAACCCTGTCTCGAAAAACAACAACAAAACCAAAACCCAAACCAACCAACCAAACTAAAACCCTAAAGAGAATGACCACTTAAGACTCAGGAAGACTGAGTGTAGAGCCCACAAATGAGCTGCTCCCATCAGCCAATGAGAAGCTAAGTGTTAAGGAACTCTCTTGCAGCCTCAAGTTTCCTCTCGTGCAACTGCTAATACTATCTGCCAGACTTCTCTGAAAATCAATCATATGAAACAAGGTCCATTAAACACTCATTAAAGTATTACACATTAGTTTTTGAAAGCTTTATGAAGGCGCAATGAGAACACAAGAAACTACACACTCCAAGCACACAACTTCACAACCTCTGAGAGACCTTTATATTGCTGCTTATCTATTTACTTATTATTGGGAAACTGAGTTACTTCCCTTCCCTCATTTAAATTTTTTTATTCAGGATTTTTATTTTATTTTTAATTATATGTACAGATATGTCTGTTGTGGGTATATGCACATGAGTGCAGTTGCCCATGGAGGTTAGAAGAGTGCTGGACCCCTGGAACTACCCTCTGTGAGTACCTGGTTGTGAGCCACTTGACATGAGTGCTAGATTTGAGACGCTGTCTCACTATGTAGACCAGGCTGTCCTGAAACTCAAGAGAGATCCTCCTGCCTCTGCCTCCCAAGTGCTAAGATTAAAGGTGTGCCCCAGTATATATGGGCCTTTTAACTTACAAGTTTACTAAGTGACTGTGTTAGTTCTAACAGCATTTTTCCAAAGTCTATCAGATCTCCGATATAAGTGATCAAGCCATCCTTGCATCCATACACATTCTCATTGTTCTTAACTGCGCAATCCAGAATCAGTGCCAGCTGTGTGCAAGTGCAAGAACAGACACTGCTGTCTTCTTCTAGAACTTGGGGGCAGCATCAGTTTTCACCACTGAGGTGTCAGCTCTATTTTTTTTTTTTTAGGTTTATTTATTTATTATTTATACAGTGTTCTGCCTGCATGCCAGAAGAGGGCACTATATCTCATTACCAGTGGCTGTAAGCCACCATGTGGTAGCTGGAAATTGAACTCAGGACCTCTAGAAGAATAGCCAGTGCTCTTAACCTCTGAGCCATCTCTCCAGCCCCACTCCAGCCCCACAGCTCTTTTACAGATCTTTCTCTGATGAAAATGTTCCCTTCTTTTCTTAGTTTGCTTAAGCTAAATTGTCAAATCTTTGAGTCTGAGATAATTATGTGGCTTCTCTTTTTTTTTTTTTAAATCCTTTTTTTCCCCTTTTTTTCCGGAGCTGAGGACCGAATCCAGGGCCTTGCACTTGCTAGGCAAGCACTCTACCACTGGGCTAAATCACCAACCCCTTTTTTTGATCTTTTAACATGGTGACTGACATTTACAGACCTTTAAAAGCTGCCACACTAACCTCAGGATCCTGGGACAAGCTCTAAGAAAATGATATGCTCATCTTTTGTTCACTGTTAATTCAGTGTTTTAGAACTTTCCCTCTATGGTCACTGGGATCAGCAATCAGTGACGAAGCCTCAAAATGAGGTGAAAACATCTATTGAACATTGACCACTTTTCTGGAAATGTCTATAAAATTTAGCATTTGCTCTCCCATAAATTTGTGACAAAATTCACCATTAAAATCTGGACCCCACTGGGTGTGGTGGCTCATAGGCATAATCCCAGCTGGAGGCTAAAGGAGGAGGAATGCTTTAAATTCAAGGCCAGTGTGGGCTACAGAAAAAGACCCTGTCTAAAAAAAAAAAAAAAAAAAAAAAAAGAATGGATACAGTTTGTATGACTTAAATCATTAACAAATAAACGTTGTTTCTACCTGCATGTATGTCTGTACACCATGTGTATGCAGTGCCTGAGAGGCCAGGAGAGGTTGTTGGATTCCTGGAACTGGAGTTAGAGATGGTTCTTAGCCACCTCTTCTATATTTCATAAAATATATTTATTTAATTTTACTTGTATGCCTGTTTTGTCTACAAGTATGCATGTGTACATGTGTACTTGGTGCTCACAAAGGCCAGCAGAGGATTGTTGGGAGCTTCCATGTGGGTGCTGTGAATAAAAACCAGGTCCTCTGGAAGAGCAGCCAGTGCTCTTTACTGCTGAGCCATCTCTCCAGCCCCCTTTTCTTTTCGGTTTTTTGTTTGTTTGTTTGTTTGTTTTTTAAGACAGGGTTTCTCTGGATCTCGCTCTGTAGACCAGGCTGGCCTTGAACTCACAGAAATCTGCCTGGCTCTGCCTCTCAAGTGCTGGAATTAAAGGCGTGCACCACCACCACCCAGCTCTTTTCATTTTTCAAGACAGGTTTTCTCTGTGTAACAGTCCTGGCTATCCTGGAACTCTCTTTATAGACCAGGCTGGCCTCGAATTTACTGAGATCCACCTGCCTCTGCCTCCCTTCTTTATTCCTGGAAGTTCACTGCTCTGGTTTGTCAGGTATTAACACAGCCACTTCGGCTTTCTTTTAAATAATCAGTTCCCATAATATGTCACTGTCCTAGTTTGCTTTCTGTGGTGATAAAGTCCGTGACCTAAACCAACTTGGGAAGGAAAAGATTTATTTGGCTTACACTTCCTGATCACAGTCCACCACTGAGGGAAGCCAAGACAGGAACTGAAGCAGAGACCTCAGAGGAATGCTGTTTACTGGCTTGCTCCTCAGAACTTGCTCAGCTCACTTTCTTATACAACTCAGGACTACCCGCTTAGTCGTGGCATCACCCACAATGGACTAAACTCTCTCACATTAGTCAAGAAAATGCCCCACAGATAACCCCACAGGCCAATTTAATGGGGGAAATTCCTCAACTGAGGTTCCCTTTTCTCAGTTGTCTACAGTTTATGTCAAATTAACAAAAATTACCCAGCACAGTCACGTTATCTTTTAACTTCAAATCCCACCCACTTCCACTCACCTGTGAACCTTGCCTTAGTAGGTCCCTGGCCACACAATCTACCCATCCCCCACTGGGCCAGACTCCTATGTGGGACCTTGGGTCTTCCATTTTATCAAGTGCACAGGACCCAACAATTCTAGTCTTGCTTTTCCAGCACCAACAACAATTGAAAACAGGCTGTATCCACAAGCTCAAAATAGCTAAAGAAGCAAGGGGGTGGGGGGGGGGGGATTATACCGACTCATCAGAACCATCTCAGACACTGGGGAGCAAGGCCAGGAAACAGTTCCCTGGCCACGGTGGGGTGGGGCAGGCAGAGACCTCACAGCGCAGTACTCCCACCCGCTCCACAACTGAGGAAAGTGCTGTTACAGTGCTAGGAATCACTCCGGAAACCTGTACCCATGCTCAGTCACTGTCAAGGTGCATTTTTACAGAGACGTAATGCCTCTTTCAGTAGACAGTGTGACATTACTACAGCACATGCACCTTAACTGTCCCATGACACTACAACTTCTCAAACACACCTAAGTAAGCCATCTATTGGCTTGGTCCTATCAAGAAATGAATTCACATTTCTAAGGAAAATAGGAAGAACTTTCATAGGAGCAGGGCTGTACCACACAGTTAAACATAAAAGGTGATCTGTATGTGTGTATGTGTCTGAGCTCAGAAAAAAGGAGAGCATATTTTATTAAGAATTACCAAATACCCCAATTTTATGATTTGGTATTGGGGCTAGGGTGTGGCTCAGTGGCAGAGCACTTTCTGACATGTCTGACACTGAGATCCATTCCCAGCACTAAATAACAGCAGCAATAATTAATTAAAAAGCTGTTTGACATCACTTCAGCTGGTAGCCACTGTCCCAGCAGCCACTGGAGAGGCCAGGCAGACCCACCTGAACAAGGGTTCAGGCTGTCATAAGCACCACACAACATACATGGATGAACCTCCAGGATATGGTGCTGGGTGAAGAAAGCATGCCATAGGTCATTTACTTGTGACTGCAAATCCACAAAAGCAGACAGATATTAGTGTGTGCCCAGGGGCAGTACGAGAAGGATGGGGTGATTACTTAATGGTCACAGGGTGATTTTCTATGATGACCAAGTCTTACAAGCAGTGACAGGTGGCAGTTGTACATAATTGTAAATGCACTATAAAAGCTATGAACTGTGAGAAGACTTCAGTCCTTCCAGACTCTCAGCGTTTGCACTGTGGATTCAACTTTCTGAAATTCAGAAATTGCAAGCATACAGAAAACTGCTTGCCTCTGTACTGATGGATACACTTTGGTTCTTGCCTTGTTTCAGCAAAAGGACCTATTCATCACACTGTATCAGGAACTCTATAATTTAGAGATGATTAGATCATGGAGCAGGGCTGGAGAGATGGTTCAACAATAAAGGGCACTTGCTGCCCTTGCAGAGGATCCAGCTTCAGTTGCCAGCAAACAGAGGTTCACCACCAGCTACAACCCCAGCTCCAGGGGATCGGATAGCCTCTTCTGGCCTCCATGGACATCAGACATGCATGTGGTGGTAGACACAGACACATGCAGACAAAACACTCATACACATAAAATAAAAAAAAAATAGGTGGAGAGCTGGGTGTGGTAGCACATATCTTGAGTCCTAGCACTTGGAGGCAGAGGAAGAAGGAACTCTGTGAGTTTGAGGCCAGCTTGGTCTACAGAGTGAGATCCCGTCTCAAAAAAAAAAAAGACAAGTGGATGTGCATAAGTTCCATGGAAAAAAGTGTCATCCTTCCATCCTGATGAGAGTCCCTGGTCCCTCACACTTTAGAGATCCAGCGAACCACAGTATTTGACTGGAAATGACTTCAGTTTCTTCTTCTTGGAGAATAATGTTTAAAGAGTCCGAACCCTGCGTGATTCGGTACTTTCCCTCTCTGGTGCAGGGGTTTTTCTAGAAAGTATCAGTGATTAGTATGTGGGAAACCTTTCAACCAAAATCAGTCTGCAGTAGTTTATCACCACATCTGGCTTGTGCCATAGACTCCCAGCTGCCTTAGGGTGCTTCCATCTTGTAAATGTCACTTTTCCACACACATAACACGTGGCCCGTCAGCAGGATACAAGTCTGCTAACAAGCCACTGAGTTCTCTGAAGATGAGGCAGTAAATAAAGTAGGTTAAGTAGGATTTTTAAAAATTACATTTATTGCCAGGCATGATGGTACATGCCTTTAATCTCAGCATTTGGGAGGCAGAGGCAGGTGGATCTCTGTGAGTGCCGGGACAGCCAGAGTTGTTACACAGAGAAACCCTCTCAGAAAAAAACAAAACAAAACATTTACTTATTTAAAATGAGTTGGGGGTGCATGGAGGTCAGAGAACAACTAATGGGGGTTGGTTCTCTCTTTACACCATGGGTCCCAGGGCCTGCACTCAGGTTATGTATCAGACTTGGCAGCAAATGCTTTTCCCTTCTGAGACCTCTTACCAAATCCCTCAAGCAGGACTGAGGACAGATCTGGAGATTAAGAGTAGAAGCACTAGATCAGGATTCCTCAGATGGGATGACTTTGGTTAAGAAATATGACTGGCAGATAGTAAAATATCTGCGTAACAGGTAGAGGTGGTAGGAAAATACTAAATTAACCCATGGAAGGAAAAGTAAGGGGTCGGGGAACCACTGCAGCCTGACCTAGACAATGGGGTCAAGGAAAACACCCTAAAGCCACGGCAAGAAGCCATGCAGTCCCACCTACCTCTTGGCTGAGGCTGGAGACTTGGCCACGATGACTGCGTTCCTATAATCCGGGATCTGTGGCAGACAAGAAGCCAGGGATTACTACCTCGTCTCAAAGAGGCTATTCCAACAACCAACAAACATGAACATTCCAACAGACCTGAAATTGTCATCTGGTCATTTAGAAGTTTCACCAAATAAGAAAAAGTTAAAAGTAAAATCTCCCTTTAGGAAACAAAGGTGAAAATGTTCTCAATATGAATTTACCTATATATAAAAACCCAGTAATGTAGTAACATGTGCTCTTAAAAAGTTAACAGAAGCGGGGCGGTGGTGGTGCATGCCTTTATTCCCAGCACTCAGGAGGCAGAGCCAGGTGGATCTCTGTGAGTTCGAGGCCAGCCTGGTCTACAGAGTGAGATCCAGGACAGGAAACAAAACTACACAGAAACCCTGTCTCAAAAAACCAAAAAAGTTAACAGAGAATGGAGAGGAGGCCGAGCTTGGCACCGCAGCACCCACACCAAAGCTGGGTATGGCAGCCTGGTTTATAACCCCAGCACTGGGAGTCGGGGAGTAAAAAGTGGAGTCAGGCAGCTCTCTAAAGCACCCTGGCCAGCCAATCTAGCTAAGCAATCAAGTCCATGTTCAGTGAGAGGCCCTCAAAAAGCAAAGTGAATTGAGGAAGACACTCAACACTGACCTCTGGCCTCCACATACATGTGCATCAACATCAACATGTGCATATACACAAATGCATACTTTACACACACACACACAAACAAAAGATTAACAGAAGCAAACTAGCTGTGGTGGTATGTAATCCCAATTACCTAGGAGGCTGGGTTTAAGAGCTACATGGTGTGAACCTGTCTCTCAATAAGTAAATAAAGTCTTCTCATGAATCCCACATTGAATGTAATTTCACAATGCAAGGATGACATTCATTGAGCCCGAATCCAAGCTCATATCATATTCTAAAATACTGTGGTTTAAACAGGTGACAAACACATGGTAGCCACTCCATGCTGAGGAAAGCCATTTGTGAAAGGACAGTCAGCCTAGTGCTACTTAAAAAAAAAAAAATGATAAGAGGTTCTTTAAACAAACAAACGAACAAAGCAACAGACAGGTATGTTGGCACCTTTAATCCCAGTGTTTGGTGGGCAGAGGCAGGCTGACCTCTGTGAGGTGAGAACAGCTTGGTCAACATAGTAAGATTTGTCAACAAACAAACCACTTAAAAAAAAACAAACAACTAAACAATCGGCCACTTTAGGAACCTTTTCACTGTTGAAAAATTAAGTACTTAGTGTTAATGATGAAAAGGAAGATGTCATTATTGTGTTCGTATACACAGAATGGAACCAATTTTAAGCTGACCATCAGTTTGCTGTTTCTGATTTCATCTTGGCAGTATTTTCTAACTATATTCTTGAAACACAACCAACTCATTAAGTGCCACTATTCACTGAAGACCATTCCCACTGCTGTTTCCTCACAATAACATGGCAACTTTCCCCCCTACATGTATGTCCATGTACTGTTATGCCTGGTACTGCAGAGGCCAGAAAAGAACTGGATGCCTTGGAATTGGAGGTACTGCTGTGAGCCACCTTTGTGGATGCTGGGAACTGGTTCTCTGGAAGAGCATCCAGTGCTCTTACCAGCTAAACCATCTCTCTAACTCCAACACTGAATCTTAACACATCCAAAGCCCTGCTAGACAGCAAGTACACAGTAAATGAACAAAAATGCTGACTGGACTGGCATTAGAGGAAAGACACACCCACCCACCATTCTCAGGCAAGAAAGCAGAAAAACGTATTCATTTAAGTACTTTGTTTTAGCCAGAAGTCTTTCCGAACTGTCTCATGCACTTCCTTGCCTCATTAAATAACATCACACCCTTCCAAGAGACAGTATAACAGCCAACAAAGCCATTTAATAAAACCAAAGAACTCTAATAAAAAGACTGACTGTCTCTTCAGAAGGCAAAACAGGAAATCTTATAAAGAAAAATCAAGGTTTGATGAGAAAGACCAAGAAACCTAGGAGGAAGAACTATTAGTCCAAATAAACAGCTCAGGAGCTGGCTAACCGGGAGAAAGAAGCTAATGAGGAGCAAGTCTGGGAGGAGAGAGCCAATTCCCCCAGAATGCTGTATGCAAGTGTTAGGCCAACAAGTGCAGTAACCCCAACCTGGCCTACACAGTAAGTGCCAACCTCACAAAAAATAGGAAGTTATGGCCAGGTACAATGTGAACACTTATGAGGTTGTGACAGGAGGATTATTTAATTCCCAGAGTTCAAGATCAGCCTGGGTAATCAAACATAAAAATTTGATTTAAAAAAAAAAAAAAAAAGCGGCGGTGATGGCAACACCTTTAATCCCAGCACTTGGGAGGCAGAGGCAGGCGGATCTCTGTGAGTTCGAGGCCAGCCTGGTCTACAGAGTGAGATCCAGGAAAGGCACAAAGCTACACAGAGAAATCCTGTCTCAAAAATAAATAAATAAATAAATAAATAAATAAAATTTAAAAAAATAAAAATTAAAAATTAAAAAAAAAAAGCTGAGTGGAAAAAAAAACTGATATGGGATTTTAGAGACTTGCACTTATGAAGTATAATAGCTCTTTAAATAGAATACATAAAGTTTTGGTCCTTTAGGAAAACCCAAAGAAACAGAACTATATCATCCCAGAATATTAACATTAAAAAAAAAAAATAGATCTAGCTCGGCGGTGGTGGCGCATGCCTTTAATCCTAGCACTTGGGAGGCAGAGCCAGGTGGATCTCTGTGAGTTTGAGGCCAGCCTGGGCTACAGAAGTGAGTCCCAGGAAAGGCGCAAAGCTACACAGAGAAACCCTGTCTCGAAAAAACCAAAAAAAAAAAAAAAAAAAAAAAAAAAAAAAATAGATCTAGCTTACCTCTTCTTGAATATACTGTAAGAGGAAGGGGGATGCTCTTAAATTATCCACTGGAATATTGAAGAAGCCCTGAATTTCCTTCTGGTGTAAATCCATAGTGATGAGATGAGTTAGACCTTCAAATATAAGCAGGTTAAAACATGTCAACAGTACCATAACACCATAACAGTGACTGAGCAAACACGCTCCTACAGGAAATCTGGCACCTCCACGGCTCACAATTTAGTAATACGAGATGCATGATTTTCACTTCCACTGAAGTACAGCAGCAGTGGCTAGAGAGACACTCAGCAAGTAAGTAATTCTTGCAGCGGATGTGAGATTGCTTCCCAGCACACACGTTAGGAGACTTACAACCACCTGTAATTCCTGTTCTAGAGGCTGAGCTTCTCTTTTGGTCTCTAGTAGCCTACACATATGTGCACATACACATAAATAAAATAAAAATAAGCCCTTAAATAGACACAACAATAACAACAAAGAAGTGATGCTCGATTTGGCAACACATGCTAAAATTGGGATCATAACAAAGAAGTGTTACTGAAAGTGCTGTCACAGCAGATGGCATGTCCCAGAAGTTTCCAGATGACAAAACCCAATATGAGCTACCAAGACCAGGAGCCTTCACCCACACTGTGTCAGTGTTCTGTAGGGGTTCAGTGGTTAATACTGTCAACTTGATAGGATTTACAATCACTGGGGAGATAAGCCGTGGAGACACACATGTGAGGGATTAGCCTCTGGCATGCCTGTGAGGGTTATTTTGATTACACCGAGGCAAGAAGACTCACTAAATGGGGTGACAGCATACTCTGGGCTGGTGTCTGGGGCTGCACAAGGAGGAAGCTAGCCCAGTCCAGCACTCATCACGTTCCTTCCTGACTACATTGCAGTACGACGCTTTGCATCAAGGTCCGGCTACTTCCTTAAACACTTAATGAGAAGTGCCAGAAAGAAACAATTGATTTTTTTTTTTTTTTTCCAAGACAGGGTTTCTCTGTGTAGTTTTGGTGCCTGTCCTGGAGTTCACTCTGTAGACCAGGCTAGCCTCGAACTCACAGAGATGCCCCTGCCTCTGCCTCCCGAGTGCTAGACTTAAAGGCATTCAATACTGCCACCTGGAGAACAATTGATAAGTTTAAATCTCATGTCACCAGGAATAATGTGACCAGTCTTGTGATGTCCTTCTTTTCCCCCAGGACAGGGTACTGGTGCTGTATGTGCCACTCAGCTGGGATGAGAGACGTACAATTGCAGTACTGCAGGGCCAGCACACATCTCCTGGGGAAAGGGGGTCCACTGCATAAACTATCTATCTTTAAAAGCTGTTTCACTATTTGTACTCTGTTCAGAACCCTGGTCAAGAGAATGCTTTGAAATTTCTAAGGTAAAAATAAATCTGCCATAGTGGAACACACCTTTAGTCTCCTCCTCTAGAGGCAGAGGCAGGCAGATTTCTGAGTCCATGGCCAGTCTGGTCTACATAGTGAGTTCCAGGACAGCCATGAAGAAGAGACTCTGTCTCAAACAAACAAACAAACAAACAAACAAACAAACAAACTCAACCTGTTATTCTTACCAGCTTTGCACATCATGGAAGCCAGCAACTTTGAGACAATGGAACCCCTTTTTCTCATCTTGCACTGCTTGCTATAAGGAAAGTAAGGGATCACGCCGATGATGCTCTTGGCACATGAGGTCTTACATGCATACACCATGATCAGGAGCTCCATAATGGTGGTGTTCACATCCCTGAAAGCCGCGGACAGTGTTAGACACTTAGTATCTTAGTTATGACTATAATAAAAGACTTAAAGCATCAGACACAAAATGGACAAATCCCTCTTCTCGAAGAGCTCCACTTTCTCACTGAAAGAGACTATCAGAAGATAGCTTTCCGTACCACACGCCACGCACTCAGCTACTGGGCAGCAGAAAGGAACTTTCTAGATCACTCTAAAATTACACTCTAGGGGCAATTCCTCCCAACATGCTCTGTAGAGAACCAGTACCACCATCTTTCGACCCTCCTCCCCCAAGAGAGACATCTACAATCCCACCCTCCTACTCTCCACTCTTTCTCTCTCATGCACAAGCCAAAGAAGCTTTAGTCTCCAAAACAGCTCTCCAACTTTCACCAAAAGCCTCTGACATTTGGCTAAATCCATTGGCTAATTAGTCTTTCTCTTTCCCAGCCTTTCTGCTGCCTCTAAGGCCGCTGCTCACCTGTGCCTACAGGAGACGCTCTGTCCCTCTGCCTCCTTGTGGTAATTTGAATGAAAACGGCTCCATAGGCTCATAGGGCCTGGCACTATTGGGAGGTGTGGCCTAGTTGGAGTAGGTGTGGCACTGTTGGAGGAAGCATGTCACTGGGGGTGAGCTTTGAGGTCTCAGCCTCTTCCTGCGGCCTGCAGATCCAGATATAGAACTTTCAGCTCCTTCTCCAGCACCATGTCTGCCTGTATGCCACCATGCTTCCCAAGCCATGATGACAATGGACTAAACCTCTGAACTGTCAGCCAGCCCCAATTAAATGCTGTCCTTTAGAAGAGTTGCTGTGGTCATGTGTCTCTTCACAGCCACAGAAATCCCACTAAGACACTACTTCTGCTTCCTGTGATCCTTTCCTTGGTTCCCACACCTCCTGCACATTCATTCGTCTCCTCCTCCTGTCCCTTCGTCTCTCAGCTCTGTAGTTCTGTAAATGCTCAACACCATCACAGACCTATCTCTTGCCCAAGATCCCTTTCTGAAGGCAATCTCCTCACTGGTGCTAGGCGCTCCCATCTGAATGTGAAACCTAACCTATCCTAAAGGAACTGCTCTCCCCTGCAAACGCCTGCACATCAGACAACCTGCACCACTCCCTCACTGGCCACTGTTCCTCAGGCTACTCTGGACAGAGTTCAAGGTGGCTACGTTCCTCTCTTCATGTGACTTTGTACTTCACCACTCCACTACTACCCCCACTGGGTGACAGTGGCCTGCTGCTGCTCCCCTGAAGCCCTCAGTTTACACTCCAAACAGAGCAGCTTGTCTTTAAAGGTTCAAGGCCCTGAAATGGTTCCCACTCCACCCACAGCCAGGGCCCAGCACTAAGGGCTGCGCCTCCCAGGCCCCTCTATGATCTGTTCTCACCTCTTCACCTTGACACCTGCTCCACATGCCGTCCTTAGACACCCCTGCTCTCCTCTTCACTGAGGCCTGCCCTGTCTGTCCCTCTACCCTCTTACTACCATCATCCCGAGTGCTAGGATTAAGGCGTGCGCCACGACTGCCCAGCGAACTTGGAGGCTCTTAATGCAACACAATTCCTCTACCAGTGAGTTACAGTCTTAGTACTCCCCATTTCATGTTAATGTCACATAGCACTTACTATTTTACAGTCTACATGATAATCTATCCAATTCTAGTTTTTGTTTTGTTTTCTTTGAGAGAAAGTCTCAGTATGCAAGGATTGCCAACCTTTTGGTACCGTGACAGGATACTGACATCTACAAACGTTATTGGGCCACGGATGCATACGACCTATGAGCTACAGGACAAATACACCTTGCATATGATGCTACTCTGGAACTAACGATCCTCCTGCCTTAGCCTCCGAGTGCTAGGATTACAAGTATGTATTACCTTGTCTGGCTTATCATGTTCTCTGAGTCTTCCTCATTAGATCATCAACTGTTCTGAGCAAGAAAGCACTTCGCACATGTAACAGGACCCCAATTATTGAAAATATTCAACAAATATTGTTAATAACTGAACAAATCCGATCCCAGATGAATTAAAATACTGTCAGAAAAGCATTCTGTGAGGAATAGTAAGCAGAGGAACGGCAACAAGTAATCACCCTGAGGCCAACCATCAGCAGAACCAACAAGCTTACCACCACTAACTCAGATAAGCAAATGGATGACCGGAAGATGTCAGTTCAAGTCTGTCTTAGGTTTTTAGTAGCTTACACTAGTCTGTACCAAAATGAAGCAAGGGGTGCAGTACAACTTAGTGGTACAATGCTGGCCCAGCAATAGGAGGCTCTTAGTCTGAGCCTACTTCTGCCATTAATCCATCAGCAGTTAACCAACCAACACAAGGCAGCAGCAGCTGAACGTGACACTATCAAACCCTCAGTCTATTTCTCGGCATCTCAGAGAGACGATCCTGATGAGCAGGCTTTCTGCAACCCAGTGAAGACTGAGAACTCAATGGAGCACATGGAGAGGGAAAGATTTGGTTAGAAGAATAAGGACATGACAAAGAGCTGATAACAGTCCTGTCACAGAACCTATGCGCCAACTTGATTCTTTTTTTTTTAAGTTTCTTGAGACAGGGTTTCTCTGTGTACCCGCCATAGGCTGTCCTGGAACTCACTTTGTAGACCAGGCTGGCCTTGTACTCACGGAGATCTGCCTGCCTCTGCCTCCCAAGAGCTGGGATAGGTGTGCACCACCACCTCCCAGTCGCCTTGATTCTTGATTGCTAGAAAAACTGTATAGGTTCTGTCATGAAGAGCCTCTACTCGCCGGGCAGTGGAGGCGCACGCATTAATCCCAGTACCCGGGAGGCAGAGCCAGGCAGATCTCTGGAGAACAAGAGTCTGGGGCTGGCCTGGAAACAAGGCAAGAGTTTAAAACAAAATGAAGAAGGGATCGAGGGAGAGGGAAAAAAAGTTGGCAGTTTCACTAGAAAAACTAGCAAAAGGGGGCTGCATAGACAGTTCACTGGTGAAGAGCACAGGCTCTCCTAGTGTCCATGAGTATGTGGTACTGCTCTGGCTCAGGTTCCACTAGATCTGGAGGCTTCCAAATCGAAGCTCATGACCATCTTTAACGCCAGTGCCAGGGGATCTGATGCCCTCTTCTGACCTCTGCAGGTACTTGGCACACATATAGTGCACAGATAAACATGCAGGCAAGACACCCATAAAAATGAATAAATAAACAGAAAACCCAAAAGATGAGCAAAAGCACACCAGCTTTATAACTAACTTCCCCTGTGTGGCCAGGTCTTCAGACTCTAAGAGCGACACCAAAGAGGCATTGAGAAACCACTTACTTTGAGATGGTCTGGATGATAAATACATCTTTTCCTCTCACAGACTCTTGGATTTGGACTCTTGTTTCTAAAGGGAAAAGGAGAGAAAGATATAGTTCAAATTTTTAAGACATATGCTAAGTCTCATTAATTTCCAACTTTATAAAATACAGAAACCAGGACTACTACCAAACAACAAAACTCACTGACATTAAGCGTCTGGCCACTAGCCATACTTTTCAATCAAATCTAGGCTTCTCCCTCACATGTAAGCAGTGTCTGCCATGTCACACTGAGGACAGTCCCTGCCGAGAAACAATGTACTCAGTCATCCAGCCAGCATCAGCTGAGAACTGAGGCATAAACGTAGAATACTGTGGGATAAAAGAGGACCAGGGAATATCCCTGCTCTTAAACACCTGTTGTTGGCAACAAGGAACAAACCCAGGACCGGACACGCACAGGGGTAGGAAAAGGCAAGGTGTGGTCCGACTCTCTATGAAGAGAAACCACATCACTTTCTGGGCATGGTGGTGGTTGCCTAGAATTCCAACACTGAAGAGGCTGAGACAGGAGGATAAAAGAGTTGGAAGCGCCGGGCGGTGGTGGTGCACGCCTTTAATCCCAGCACTCGGGAGGCAGAGCCAGGCAGATCTCTGTGAGTTCGAGGCCAGCCTGGGCTACCAAGTGAGTCCCAGGAAAGGCGCAAAGCTACACAAAGAAACCCTGTCTCGAAAAACCAAAAAAAAAAAAAAAAAGAGTTGGAAGCTAGCCTGGGCCACAAAGTAAGACCCCGATTCATAAATACAACAAACAAAAACAAAAAAATTTTAAACATGAAAAAAATCCAATCATTTGAAGCCAGGAATCATATAAAACTAGCAACAACAAAAATCATAATTATAGCTAATGTCTTGAAATGTGACAAAAGTATTTTATTCATGTACAAGAACTTATATGTAGGCGATGTGGCCAGGTGTCTAGGGATTAAGTAATGTATTCAGACAGCAAAACATCAAAGCTGGCTGCAGAGATGGCTCAGAGGTTAAGAGCACCGACTGTTCTTCCAGAGGTTCTGAGTTCAATTCCCAGCAACCACATGGTGGCTCACAACCATCTGTAATGAGATCTGGCGCCCTCTTCTGTATACATAATAAATAAATCTTTAAAAAAAAAAAAAATCAAAGCTACATGGTAGACATCAATATGGCCAGTCACAGTACTGTTTTTTCAATTATCTCATATGTTTGAAAGTTTTCATTAAAAATATTGGCTTTCATTTAAAAGGGCGCTGGGCAGTGGTGGCGCACACCTTTAATCCCAGCATTTGGGAGGCAGAGCCAGGTGGATCTCTGTGAGTTCAAGGCCAGCCTGGTCTACAGAGTGAGTTCCAGGAGAGGCACCAAAACAACACAGAGAAACTCTGTCTCAAAAAACCAAAATGTTGTCAAGCTGGAGATGTAGCTCAGTGGTAGAATGCTTTGCTCAAGGCTCTGTGTTCCATCTCAGTAATTGGGGGGTGGGGGGGAGATGTGGTGATGCCCACTTGAAATACCAGTATTCAGGAGGCTAAGGCAAGAGGATCTCAAGTTTAAAGCTAACCTGGGCTACATGATGAGTTCAAGGCCAGCTTGGGCTACATAGTAAGGTACTGACTCAAAATCATTAGAAAAAAATGTGTATGTTTACAAAAGAACGTGGTATGATGCTACAAATGAGCTTTAGAGTCAAGAAATTTGGATCTAAATCCTGATACTGCTACTTGTGGGACCTCATATCTATCCCTGACCCAGGTTTTCAATATCTGGGAACAGTAAGGAATACTGAAGTTAGTTTTCCCTTCCCTAAACCAAGGAAAGTCCATCCCATTACTCCTAAGCCTGGGGACTTGAACCCACTTGCCTTGTCCCACAGCCCCATCCTCCCACAGCTCTCCCTCATCCAGTCTCCTTGAAGAGAAGCTCCCGATTTCAATCATGCTCTGCCCTGTAGCCACCATCTTAGGAAAACTAGAGGAGCAGCAGCAGCAGTACGGGTGAGAGCTCTTTAAGATTTAAATACCAGACAAAATCCTGTAGTGAACACAGAGAGAATGGGTGTTTACTGAGCATCTACTATGTGTCAAAAGATTATGTCAAGTACAGAGATTATCCCATTTATTACTGCCCAAGGAGAAGGAGTAAGATTCTCATGTCCATATAAGCTGTCCATTACCCCTGCTAGAATAAGTTCACTAAGAATTCCCACCATTCTAAAGAAATGCCAAAGATTAAATAATATTTCTTGCAACTATTTCCTAGCAACACTTTAAGGCATTAACCCTTGGCCTTAGAGGAAATAAATAACCAGTTGAGGTCAGAGGTACAGCTCTGTAGGCAGGCATGCATAAGGTCCTGGGTTTGATAATGCAGCACATATGAGCATGGGTGTACATGTAATCCTGCACATGCCCACATACCTACAAACTAAAAGTATAGGCACACTGTACTTAATCATGCTATCTACAGCAAAATAACCTCAACCAACAAGGAACTAACATTTCCATCTAGCTGACCAGCTAGTTACATACTTATGTGGTAATTATTGAATGAGACCTAAGAAGCAGCATTTAAACCCTACAAGTGATTTGTACCAGGGTTACTTCTATACGGTATCAGTAAGGAATAAAAATCACACCCTCCACCTCGCCTGCCTGACTTCCTGCTGTCGGAACTGACTAGATAACTGAATCTAACTGTCTGGCAGTCAAGGATTACTTGATGACCCATTAGACCACATTCTGCAAGTAGATCCACAATACGTCCAAGGAAGCTCACCTCTGTTAGGTTCCTGGTAAACCTGCACTTTGCCCATCTCCACCCCCAGCCGCCTAGAGAAGAGAAAGGGGGAAAAGCTGAGAAGGCAACAGAATAGACCCAACATCTTTACTATTAAAGAGGACTTCTACGTTGACAAAAGTAAGTGATTCTAATTATGAAATAAAGTAAATATTATAGCCTATCTGTTTGTTGCCTACCCCTGACCTCACTCCATGACCACCCATGGCCTATGCAATCTGGCTCTCCTCCTTCACAGGCCATCTTCCTAGTGCTCCATGCCCCACAGCCCACATTCCCCACAGGTACCAACACCTCCTACATGCCACAGGCCTTGGAACCTGTTCTCTCTGCATAAAGGGGTGAGCTCCGCCTCAACCTTCATCTGATGTTTTGCTTGGGTCTCTCAATTCCTAGACATCCCTAGTTTTAAAAGGTACCTGAGCACCTAAGATGAGGTAGACTATTCTACCCCATCTGTATGCCCTCACTGTCTTCTTCCTGGCATTTGTTACCACCTGAAATTACCTAGTTGGTTGTCTCAGCCTGCTTGTCTGGCTCCCGTACTAAAATGTAAATTACACGAAAAGAAAGCTTTTGACCGGCCTGCTCATGGCTAACTCACAGCATCCAGATCAAGGTTTTATGCATAGCAGGGATTTGGTAAGTGTTTAATCAGTTTCTAAAAATTACACTAAACTATATAATTGGTAACCATTCTCATATTCTGCACGCATCCCTGTTTGCTAGACTCAATACTTTATCTACAGTGGTGCCTACCCCGCCCGGGAGTTAGGGGCACTCACATAGAGTAGCCCCGAGTATATTCAGATGATATGCAGGTTAGCTATACTTTTGAGCTTGATAATCAGCGGTAGTCTGATTATCAAATTTAAAGTATCACAAGGGTGCATATGGATTTGACTGGTAAAACTGGAACTCACTCAGCAATTTTCCTTGAAAGCTCCATACACGATGAATTGGAATTTGCTGAAAACAACACCAGACCTCCTTTGGTTATGTTCATCTTGGTTTCTAATTCAGGAGGCGCCACACAAAACATCAAAACCTTCTTGGTTTTCCACTTCTCAGAGCCTAGAAGAAAAAGAGTATAGATAAAGTATCACCATATATAATATTCACCTGAGCAGTTAAACAAAAATGACTTCAGCAGAAGGAAAATAGTTGCCACCATAATGGTGGCTCTTATCTTAAGGGAGATATACTACGGGCGAGTTTAAGATTGCAAATGGCACAACACCACTTCATTACTTTTCATACCCCCTGGGAATAAATGATAAACTTACAAGAAAGGCGGAGCTGAAGAGCTCAGTGTTTTACTGTTTGCTGCTTAAAGTCAATTATGGACAACCTCCTGTTATTCTCTGACAACCAAATTCCTCCTGGATCAACACAGAAAAATGGCAGAGCCATTAGCAAGAACAGAGACTAGCTGGTCCTTAAACAAAGAATAAATGGCCCAGATCCCTCTATAACACCTGCTCCCCACACCCCCACCCTGAGGCTGCTCTGTATCACATCTAAAATTCATCCTGTTGGTGCTGGAGGTGGTTCTGTGCTTAAGAGCACTGGCTGTTCTTCAGAGGACCTAGTTCAATTCCTAGCATCCACAAAATGGCTCACAACTGTCTGTAACTCCAGTTCTGGGGATCCAACACCCTCATCTACCCTCAGCACCAGGCAAGCATATGCTGCAGACATAAATAAAAATTTAATAATAATAAGTAAAAGACCCACTGGGCATGGCAGGACACACCTTTAATCTTAGCACTTGGGAGGCAGAGGCAGGAGAATCTCTGTGAATTCAAGACCAGCCTGGTCTACAGAGCAAGTTCTAGGACAGCAGGGTTGACATAGAAACTCTGCCTCAAAAAATAAATGAATAAATAAATAAAGTGATCTGCCTTGTCATGCTCCTTCTCAACTACAAGGCTGACTAGATAATAATGTTGTAGGAAACGTAAGTGGCCCCCAAGTGACAGACAGCAGGACAAGAGCAGGGCCTAGCCTAAAGGTCACCACCCTCTGGGTTAAGAGTCCTCCTCTCACAGTGAGTGCCAGACTGGGTGGAAGCTATGTGGAGCCAAGCCCACACACCCTTCTTTCCTTTCCCTGTCTTCCCTGGTTTACTCAGCTTAGCTAGCTCTTTGGGGGTTGTGCTGGTACAGCTGCATTTTATTTTGTTTTGTTTTGATTTTTATTACCCAAGTTAAAACATTTATTACGCAAAAACCTAGAAATACATCTTCCTAGTAAAAACCTGAGACATCACCACTAAGGCTCTTCCAGGACTCCTCCCGGCAGTGAGGGTTATTTCTGCACAACACATACATGCCTCAGGCACTTTCCACACATTCAGACACATCCACTCTATACAAATACGGAAAAACACATTCAATGTTTCTAGTTCAAAAGAGTATCCCTGCCGGGCGGTGGTGACACACACCTTTAATCCCAGCACTCGGGAGGCAGTCAGGTGAATCTCTGTGAGTTTGAGTCTAGCCTGGTCTACAGAGTGAGATCCAGGACAGGCACCAAAGCTACACAGAGAAATTCGGGGGGGGGGGGGGGGGGCCGCGGTGAGGTATCCTTGTGAATATTTGTAATTTGCCTGTTTGCCAAACAACTTGAGTCAAGGACAACCTATTCTATTCTCCCGAACTGCCACATGGACTTCCACAGTGTGGCTCTGCTGCTGTCAGTCCGCCATCATCTGGGACAGGCTGTATACACACACGCAGTGGGACCACCTGGCCCGGGGCAGTTCAGTGCAGTCACCAGCAGGCTAGGAGAGCACATCTGTAGCAGAGCACCCTTTAAGAGACATTCCAAATGAGAAAGCCTAAGGTTCCAACACAGGCTACAGAGCAAGTTCCCTTAAACTTACAAGTCACAAACAGAAATGTCTGTACAGCCAACCAACTAATGTTGGTAAAGAGTCCACTGGTGAACACTGTGGAAGGTGGCTGTGGACCACTGCTCCACAGATACTACCCAGTCAAGCCCAGTCCTCCCAAAGCCTGCCTTCATAGAACAAGCCAATTCATTTGCTTACCAACTGTTCCTAGATATGCTGAGCACAGCCACAAAGCCTGACTTCTCTTGTCCCTTCTGTAAAAAGTATTTCAATCCTGGCTTTCAGAGAATGCAGCTCAGCTTCAGAACATGGGGTGATGAAAAAGAAACCCTCAGACTGGCCGGGCAGGAGTGATGGCTGAGGGTTAGCAGACTCCCAAAGGCACACGGCTGCAGCTCACAACAGTCCTGGTTATCTACTAAATCCGGTAACATGCATGGGATGGCCACCTTTCTACACTCCCTCAACTTCTAATAAGAGTCCTAAATAACAACACAGAGATGCTGAGAGGACCTGGAAGAGCTCTTAGAGGAAGGAACTTCAGCCTTTCTCTGCTAGCTCTACAGGATTCCAGTCCCTGGGCCTGGAGCCCACACCTCTGAGGCCTATCACCCCGAATTCTTTCTCTCCTTTAGCCTCTGGTTCTTTCCTCGAAGATTTAAAGGAAACATCCTACTCTCCGTTCACACAACAGCCCAGTCTCTCTGAGCCATGTGTCCCTCTAGGACATCTCCTAAAGCCTTTCCTTTGTGGTTCAAATGCACACAGCCCGTCTCCAAAGCTGACTCCAGCATAACAGCTCCTAAAGTCAAACTGACATGGGGCTGGGATGTTGCTCAATGGTGTCAGGCTCGCCTCCCATGAGGCAGGCCCTGGGTTCCACATCAAATCCTAATGCATGCCCAAGCTTGAACAGCGAGGGCTGGCAGAGTAAAGGGCATCAGAAGATGCTGGCCTGGAACTCACTACGAAGCCTTACCTCAGACTCACAAATACTCACCTGCGGTGGCCCCCAAATGCTGGGATTAAAGGTGTGCATGCACCACCAAGACCATCCTCCAATTGTGATATGCTTTTTATCAGGCTCAGGATCACTAGCAGAGGGCTGGCAGGTGCCCATTAGCACAAAGTTTCAATGTGAAATAGAGTACAGAGAATGTTCCCCCTAACCGCCCCCCCATGTGCTATAATTACTTTGGTGTTTAACCTAAACTTTCTCTAGAATGTGCAAAAATTATTTATGCATGGGTAAAACTCCAGAAAAATCCCAGCACCTTTTATGAAGCAAATCACAGTCATCTCTCTGAATGAGATAATCTGTCAGGTCTCCTGAACGAGAGACTTCTCCACACTGAAGGATATCACTTGTTTTAGATGGATTTACTATTTCAAAACCACCATCAGATTTCAACATTCATACTAGAGATTAGAAGCCTCACAGTGTGTGCTGTGTCTCCTCTGAGGCATCCACAGTGTAACCAACACCTTCTAAAGAGGGCTTGTAGCCCGGCAGTGGTGGCGCACGCCTTTAATCCCAGCACTCGGGAGGCAGAGACAGGCAGATCTCTGAGTTCGAGGCCAGCCTGGTCTACAGAGTGAGATCCAGGACAGGCACCAAAACTACACGAAGAAACCCTGTCTCGAAAAGCCAAAAAAAAAAAAAAAAAAAAAAAAAGCGGGCTTGTAATACAAGAGGCCTGAGCCAGATCTTAGACTCACTGGACCTGTATCCCTCCCAGACAACAAAGACAGCCTCTCCACCAAAACTAAAGGTTCAGGCAGCAGAGGCTTAACCAACGTATGCTGAAAAAAGCCTCACTTCAGGTACACTAACTAGCAAACAGAACTGAAAGTCATGTGTTGACAAAAGCATACAGGAGTTACTTTTATTGGTGGGTTCCAACTCCAGCATAGAAAAAAAGCTGACACTGATAATAAGATGAATTGGTGATGTACCTCTGTGAAAAGTTGGTGCTTTGTGCTGCAGGCCTGGGTTCAACCAACACCAAAACCAAAAAGTACAAAATAAAAATAAATACCGAGAAACTGTAGGGCAGAGTAAAACTGCAGCTCTCTTTCATCTTCTGTGGTGCCCGGCACTTTGTGCATCTATCATCAGAATGCTTCCATATGGCTAATGCAATATTTTCTGAGTTTTCTTTTGTGTGTGTGTGTGACAACTTGGGGAAGCAGGAAACAGATTTAAGATTATTTTAAACCTGGGGAAGTAATTAATCTTATTTAATGTGTATGGGTGTTTCCTCTGCATGTTTGTCTGCACGAATGTGAGCCTGGTACCCCTGGAGGCCAGAAGAGGGTATCAGATTCTGTGGGACTGGCATTAGAGGTGGTTGTGGGCTGCCATGTGGGTGGGGTGCTGGGACTCAAACCCAAGTCCTGAACCACTGAGCCAGCTCTCCAGCCCCCACACCTGGGGAAGTAGTTTTAATAAGTCGGGTTGTCATTACTTTCCAGACTTTTAAACAAAATCATACTAGATAAAAGCTTCGCAACTGTGGGCCTCTTCCTCAGGACAGTGGCCCCTAAGGACCAGGCTTAGCAGCAGTCTGACTTGTAATACAGTTGCGCGCATACAATAATAGGTTGCACGACTCTCCGTTACACACACACACACACACACACACAGACTTGGAAACCTGATGAAACTCCACCATCAAGAGAATCACAAATACCCAGATTTTGAAATGTCTATTGCAAACATACCTTACCCAGAAAAAGATACATTTTAAGTGACAAAGAAAGAACACAACTATTTTTGGGTGTTGTCAATTTTTGGAATTTATCTCAAGTAAAGAGCTTTATGGTCAATAACGGGAACTGCAAGTTTTTTTTTTTTGTTTTTTTTTTTAAGACTTTCTAGCCCTGTCTGGCCTGGAACTCGCTATGCAGACCAGGCTGGCCAGCCTTGAACTCGAGATTTTTCCACCTGCCCCACAAACCGCAAGATTATTTAAGAGAATAAACACTGGCTCTACGTTAAATCTCAGGGTAGCCAATAGCTATAGTGTTCCTATCTATGCAAATATTGGGTGATAATGGTACAAATCAGAGCAGTTAGAAGGATAAGGACAAGAAGGGTGTCCTACAGTGGGGCTCAATAGCATGCATTATTTTTATTTGTGCATTTAAATTCTTAAGCACTGGGACAGGGTTGACTCAAAGGCAGGCCTCTCGCATAGCTTGAAGCACCTTGCGTTCGGCCCCAGCACCGCATGGAAGGAAAAAAAAAAAGGAAAGAAACCGTAAGACACTAGAACTCACACTTCCTCAGGCCTCAAAGCCTGGTTCAGTGTTTTCGTATCCCTCACAAAAGCTCAACACCCAAACTGCGCCAATATCAAAGTAAGAAAAATGAGTCCTTATCAACGATGAAAGAGCATTTTCGGGGACAGTATCTTATTCCGCTCCTCGCTTCTCCTACGTCTGAGTGGAGTACCACCTATTCCTTTCCCAGCCACGAAGGTCGGTCGAGCCGAACACGGCGCTCCGGGCTCGCCCAGGAGCAACAAGGACCACGGCTCCCGCCCGGCACCGCACGGGCTCGCCGGGCCGCAGTCCGCCCGCCGCGGCTCCCGCCCGCCTACCTGGTCCCGACCCCAGCCCGGCCCGCCGCAGCCTCGGCTGCCGGAGGAAGAGAGAACAGCGCTCCGCACGGCGTCTCACTGCAAAATGGCGACTCGAGCGCGAGAACGGCGTTCGAGACTGCGAGGCCGGGGGCGGGGCCTGAGGGCCACTGGCTGGGGTGGGCGTGGTCACGGGGGCGTGGTCAGGAGGGAGAGGACAGGAGGTGTGGGTAGAAGGCGCTGCCTTGGATGCTGTGGGCGTGGCCCGTTGGAGTGGGAGGGGAAATGTGCTGTGGGCGTGGTCAGATTTGAGGGGCGGGGAAGGAGGCGGGGCCAAGAGCCGGCACTCAGACCCAGAGTTTGGTGGAGACTGTGGGAGTGGCCCGCCCAGGGGGGTAAGGTGTGTGGGGGGGGCTGGGGGTGGAGGAGTGGAAGAATGAGAGTGGGCGTGGTCAGAAGTATGGCGATATGGATGAGCAGAGAGGTGTGGTGGGAGGTGAGCCTAGCCTAACCCCGGTGAAAGTAAGTCGGCTTCAAGTTGCAAAGATTCTAAGTGTGGACCTTAGAGTGTGAAGGTTGATATTTACAGATTCTGACTGGGTTCAAGTCTTTACTGGTCTGCAGGTTTGAACCAAGTCGCCTCTTTGGCTCCCTTTCCTCTTCTGAAAAGAGAGATGACAGCGGTACCTGCATTTCATGGGGTTGTGAGGAGTGAGAAAGAAATCCTCAAACCTCTCAGCATGGTTCTTGGCATACAGTCGATGCTCAGTTATCATCATTGTTATCTGCTTTGTTGTGCCTTTCTTCCTTTATTATAGAAGAATTGGCTCGGTGGTTAAGTGTGTATTCTGCTTTTCCAGAGGAACTGAGTTTGGTTCCCAAAACCACTATCAGCTCTCAACTGCCTGTAACTCTAGCTCCAAGAGGATCTCTGACCTCCTCACAGACATGCACACATACATATAGTTAAAAATAATAAAAATAATTCTTTTTTTCCAAAAAAGAGTTTGTTTTTGAGACAGGTTCTCACTATGTAGCCCTGGCTGGCCTGGAACTCAGAGACTCACCTGTCTCTGCCTCCCTAGTGCTAGGATTAAAAGTGTGGCCACCACCCCCAGCAAACTGATTGCTGCTGATATAATACCATTGCTGAATTCTTTTGTTTGTTTGTTTTCGAGACAGGGTTTCTCTGTGTAGCTTTGGAGCCTGTCCTGGCTCTGTAGACCAGGCTGACCTGCCTCTGCCTCCCCAGTGCTGGGATTAAAGGCTTGAGCTACCACTGTCCGGCTTTTTGTGTTTTTGTTTGTTTGTTTTTTGTTTTTGCTTTGCTGATTTCTTTATACCTGAAATATGGTGATCCCTTATCATTTATAACATAATAACAAACATGTTGCACACACCAGATATCAGACCATTTATATATATATCTATATATAATTTATATTAAGGAATATAAACAGTAACTTTCAGAGATGGGGTAGGACTTATCTCCATTTTTTTTAGCTTTGGCACCTTTCTTGGATCTCACTCTGTAGACCAAGTTGGCCTCGAACTCACAGAGATCCGCCTGGCTCTGCCTCCAGAGTGCTGGGATTAAAGGCGTGTGCCACCACCACCTGGCTTATTTTGTTTTAATAGCTGTGGGAACTAAGCTTCCAATGAAAAGCCATGGACAGATACTACACTGCCTTGCTCCACATTGATAGTGACTCCCATGCCACCATACCACCTCCAGGTCACAAGTGAGACATGCAGACATTTATTGGAAGGGGCACAGATGGCTAGAATGTAATTCTCAGAAGGCTGAGGGTGGTTAGAATTCGTTGGAGGACACATGGGTAGCTAGAATTCATTGGCAATGTGAATGAAAACTCCTGAAAAGAAGCTGTGCCAGACTAAGATTTCAGTCCTGTGAAGAGACTGGATGTTCCAGGTCCAGAAGCTAGTTACCACATCTCGGGCTAGTTCTAGCCCTTCGAAATACCATTTCCTGCCTACCTCGGTGTCTGAGCTTACATCTTGTGACTTGACAGAAAGAAACCTTTTGGGATCTATTGATTTATCCGATGGCATTCTTAGCTTTTGGATTGGTGGAAGGAGTGGTCTGATTAGTTCAGAAGAGCCTCCTGCACCCCGCTGTAGCCGCCCCTCTGATGCACCCGCCCCCGGATGCACCCGCCCCTCTGATGCACCCGCCCCCTGATGCACCCGCCCCTCTGATGCACCCGCCCCCTGAGGCACCCGCCCCTCTGATGCACCCGCCCCTCTGATGCACCCGCCCCTCTGATGCACCCGCCCCCCTGATGCACCCGCCCCCCTGATGCACCCGCCCCCCTGATGCACCCGCCCCTCTGATGCACCCGCCCCCTGATGCACCCGCTCCTCTGATGCACCCGCCCCCTGATGCACCCGCCCCTCTGATGATGCACCCGCCCCCGATGCACCCGCCCCCTGATGCACCCGCCCCCCTGATGCACCCGCCCCCTGATGCACCCGCCCCTCTGATGCACCCGCCCCCTGATGCACCCGCTCCTCTGATGCACCCGCCCCCTGATGCACCCGCCCCTCTGATGATGCACCCGCCCCCGATGCACCCGCCCCCTGATGCACCCGCCCCCCTGATGCACCCGCCCCTCTGATGCACCCGCCCCCTGATGCACCCGCCCCTCTGATGCACCCGCCCCCTGATTCACCCGCCCCCTGATGCACCCGCCCCTCTGATGCACCCGCCCCTCTGATGATGCACCCGCCCCTCTGATGCACCAGCCCCCCTGATGCACCCACCAATGGATTTTAAGCTTGACTTAATGACTTTCTTTGTTCTGTAAAACTATAAAAATTTCATGAAACCACTCCCACATTAGAATGTGGAATTTAGGGAAACCTAAATCTGTGTTCCTGGGCCATTGTCACTCAAAATGGCTCCAGAATAAACTGTCTCCTTAAGAAGAAAGCTACGGTGTTTGTGTTGACCGAAGGCAGGGGAGTAGAGTAGCTAGAATGCATTGGAGCTAGATTGCATAAGGAGCTAGAGGCATCAGATCTTCACAGACTAACACGTTATTTTACAGGCAAAGAGCATAAGCATTTCAGACTCTGAATTCTAATTAGGTGAAGGTGATACTTCACAGGTGAGGTTGTTTTTAATGGTCTTCCTTTGCTTGACAATTTTCATGAGACACATCTCTTGCAAGTGAAAGGACTGGAGTTGTCATAGGACACACTACCAAGACCAAGTTCTCAGCACAAAGGAGACCTGTTTACCCCAGAGGGACAGAGGGCAGGGAATAAGGGACAAAGACAGAAGACAGAGGACAAAGAAGACAGGAAAAGGAACAAGGGAGCTGGGAGGGATGTTTGCCCCAGAGACACAAAGGACTGCCTCTGGATAGAGGAGGCAGATGTGGCCCACAGCAAATGGTGGTTTATAAAGGGAAAGGGGGAGCCCTGTGTTAGGATGTGGGTTTCTTTTGATTGGGCGTGTTAATTTTAGGGTAGTCAAAAGTGGGGGGTCGGTTGCTGGATTTTTGATAGCTGGACCTTGGTGGTCAGCCTCAGGAGGAGGAAGTGGCCAAATAAGGGAATAGACCTTGGTGGCTAGCTTTAGGAATGTAACCTAACTGTTTTTAGCAAGGGGGAGAGAGAGGGGTAAAGGCAAAAGGGTTATGTTTGCCATGCTCGGGCCTGCTAGAGCCCTTCAGCAAGGCCTGTGAGATCACGTTTGCAGGACTACTCTGATGCCTCTTCTACAGGACATTTTAAAGTTTTACTGAAATTTATTACTTAATTAAACATTAAATAATTTTAAATTGTTTTTTAACTTTTGAGATGATGGTATACTTACATCATTTCCTTCTTTCCTTTCCTCCCTTCCAACCCTCCTATGTACTCCGCTTTGCTGTCATTCAGTTTCATGACCTCTTTTGTTCTTAACTGTCCTTAGGTGTGCTATTCCTAAAAACATGAATACAGCCGGGCGGGGCAGTGGTGGTACATGCCTTTAATCCCAGCACTCGGAGGCAGAGCTACACAGAGAAACCCTGTCTCCAAAAACAAAAACAAAAAAAGAAACAAAAAACCCCCCATGAATACAGGACTTTTGGTTGATTGGTGATTGACTAATTGAAACAGTCTCTCATGTATCCTAGACAAGTCTCTTTATAGCCAAGGGTGACCTTCAACCTGTGATCTTTCAATAGCCGGATTTTCTGTTCTTCCTCTCAAGACACACACCCTTGTGGTGTGGCAGACTTGACTCCATTATGCACTTGTTGGTGTGTGGATGGAACTGTCCAATCACGGCAAGTCATCCCCTTCAGCTCGGTGGTTTGTCCCTTAGCATGGGTGGCTAAGCCAATCGCAGCCCAGGAGCCCGGCTCTGGCCCAGCAGCGACAGTCTCCTCCCTTTCAACCCACATTCTGGAGCCCCCACCGATTTTCCACCCCTCACCCCCACCCCACTCCCGGCCCAGAGGAAACCCTCAGAGGAAGACAGAGAAAAGAGGGAGAGCGGGGTATACAGACCGTGCTCAGCAGAGCCTACTCAGAACTCTGAGGTCAGCCCGCCCTGGACTGCTCCGAAGCTAGCGGGGGTTGGTTTTCATCCCTGTGGGCAGACTGTCTGGTCTGCCGTTCCTGCCCTGAAGGCATGCACTTTCCTCTACAGACCACTCCCCCACCGATTCTTCCTAACACTTGGTTTCTGCACAAGTGTTACTTTTGCGTCTTCTCTAAGCCACTCCCTTTCCAAATAAATCAGTCTCCGACTGGAGCCAACCCCAGATGCTAATCGTTCACGTGCTCAATAATCCCATGTCGAAAATGTTGGCTTAAGTCTAAACACAGAATTTACTTTGTTTTGTTTTTGTTTTTTCGAGACAGGGTTTTTCTGGGTAGCTTTGGAGCCTTTCCTGGAGCTCACTCTGTAGACCAGGGGGGCCTCAAACTCATAGAGATCCGCCTGGCTCTGCCTCCCCGCCTGGCTCTGCCTCAGGCGTGCCCCACCACCGCCCGGCTAAAAGAAATTATTTTTAAAAATTCCATTTGTGATATTATCTCAGTACTCAAAATGTTTTGGATTTTGGAGCATTTTCTATTTTGGATTTTGGGATTAGGGGCTCAGTCTGTATTTGGACAATGATGGGATAAATAGCCCTACCCAAACCTCTCTAAGCCCCAAGAGACTAAATTCGTTGTCTTTTTTACTAATCACTGTTTCACAGTACCCAGAAATGCCTAGCACACATACGTTGTGTGTGAATATAAAATATAAAACAATATAAAACACAAAGGCAATGGGATAGTTTATTCTCAACCAAATTAACTATGGCACAGGAACATGGATTCATGTTGCCCTAAATAACATGGATGTAGAAATGGCTCCATGACATTTTTATAGTTGTGGACCAAAAGAAAGTCATAAATCAAAGCATTTACCAAATACATTTGCGGGATCACCAGGTAAGCCAGCGACAGCCAAGAGGAGAACTCTGTGCTCTGGTTGGGTCTCAGATGCTGTCTGATGACATTCATAGCTTTTGGCTTGAGGAAGCTGACAGTCAGCTAAGCTTAGTGCACTCCAAAACGTTTTCCCAGGTAGTTACGAGGGTGTTGTGAAGGAGACTAAAGAGAGCCCAAGATGATTTGTTTCTTGTTTTCCAACATTCCAGTTCTCCACAATCATGAAATTCTGATTGGTATCAGCCTTGTAAACTCCTTAACCTACCTGGGCCTTTCTTCTGAGAACTTTAGTTCACAGAGCTGTAATGTCAAGTGCATGCCCTTTTCTCCATGGAAAATTACATAGTTTTGTTTTTGTTTTTGTTTTTGTTTTTGTTTTTTTTTGGTTTTTCAAGGCAGGGTTTCTCTGTGTAGCTTTGCGCCTTTCCTGGGACTCACTTGGTAGCCCAGGCTGGCCTCGAACTCACAGAGATCCGCCTGGCTCTGCCTCCCGAGTGCTGGGATTAAAGGCGTGCGCCACCACCACCCGGCCACATAGTTGTTTTATATTTGCACAACACGAGGCCAGTATTCCTGGAAAGTAAAATAAATTTCACTCCCATAAGCCAGTCCACACTGGCTCCTGCCTGTCTATTACTGTTCCCAGGATCCCCGGTGAGAGGAATCATTCTTCCCCTCTGCACACACACAGCTAGACATGGTCTTTGCTGCTACCACTCCTCTGTCTACTTTTCCTCTTCAGAAGAGTAGAGTCTTTGGTAGGCTGATGTCAAGTCTCTCAGTACCTTATTCTTGGAGTTTGGGCTGTTGTGGATCACAGCAGGCATTCATCCTACATGGGTTACTCCATGACAACAGCCCTAGCTACCAGCAAGCTGCACCTGTTGAGAGACCCTCAGCAACGGTCACTTAGTCAAACCAGGGGAAACTGGAAGCTAAGTATTGCTCCGTGGATGAAGGAACCAAGTTTGGAAATACTCCATTTCCTAGCAATAGGTAATGAGCAAGAAAAGGCTCAAGCTAGGCTGGCTTGTGGCTCCTCAGTAGAGCAGTTGCCTAGCATGCGGAAAGCCTCGGCTTCTCTCAGAGAGAAGGGGCAGCCAGAGGGGTGGGAGGGGACTGATTCTCCTTTAATTGTTGAAATGCAAACACAGGAACTTGTCTGTCACATGACAGAGCCTAGACCAATGACCTTGGATAGACAACCTCACCTTTCTGAGCTTCCTTCCCTGAAAAGATGGATACTAATGAAGGAGCTGTGTGGAATGAGGTTGACTTGCTTTGAGATGGCCAGGCAGGGTCTAGGCACGTGGTCTTGGTGGCTTCCTCTTGGCTATGACTGTCTTGCCCACCAGGAAGTGAAAACAGGGCTTCTGATTTTCTCCAGTGGAGGCAGATGGGGATGGTGGACTCGGGAGAGTCAGCAAAGGCCCAAACCAGTCAAGGGAGCCAAGTTAGTTTTAATTTTTTAAATTTACTTATTTTATTGTATGTGTATAAGTGTTTTGCTTGCATGCATGTATGTATAACACATGCATACTTGATGCAATAGAGGTCAGAAGAAGGTGCTGGATTGCCTCAAATTGGAGTTACAGATGATTATGACCCACCATTATGTGGGTACTGAGAACCAAACCCTGGTCCTTTGCAAGAGCATCAAGTGCTTTTAACTGCTGAGCCATGTCTCCAACCCCGTGTGTGTGTGTGTGTGTGTGTGTGTGTGTGTGTGTGTGTGTATACATTCATACATATGTACATATATTACATTTATTTGCTTATTGGGTGTGAGCCTCAGTATGTATGTATGGGACACATGTATGCCTCATCATGCATGTGAAGGAAAGATAGAGGACAGCTTGTGGGAGTTGGTCCACACATACACTATGTCCCCAGACTGGTCTCAAACACACAGCACTCCTCTTGCCTCAGCCTCCTGACATGAGAGACACAATTATATTTTTAGTTTTTATTACTATGTCTAAGAGGTCCATGAAACAAAAATGCCTCTGATCTGCAAGCCCCTTGCCCAAGGACAGATAGGTCCTGAAATGCTGGAGGCTATTGTTTATGGGAGATAACAAGCCACATGTTTTCACTCCCCTAAACAAGCTTGTTTGACCCATCTACACTGGATGTGCTTGATCACAAGTGGGCAGAAAATATGTCAGGATGAACCCTTGCCCATGATTGGATGTAGGCAGGAGGCATGCAGCAGGAAGTACACCTGGATGTATGCTTGCCCCTGATTGGACCTCATGGGAAATACAGTGAATTATGGGTTTTGCCTTCTTAAAGCCCCTGCAAAACATGACTCAGGGCCATTTTATGGGAAACCAGAGATGGACCTGGCCAGAGTCCATCAACCTAGCCAGCATTTAATTAAAGCTTGCTTTAAATTTGACTTTAAATTGTGGTAGTGGTTTTATTCTCAAAGACTGGTGGAATTAACACTGGGTATTCATTTTCAAAAAGCCAAAGAAGAAAATTTAAATGATATTTGCCTTACCCCAGGTGGAGAGGTAGTAATCATACTTGGTTCTTCTTGAGTGACAGATTACTGGCTGTTCCACCACACCCACCTACCTACCTTCCTGTTTAAAGAATTATGTCTGTATGAATATGTTTGTGTAGGTGCCTGCAGAGTCTGAAAGAGGGGGTCAGAATCTCTACAGCTGGAGTTACAGTTACGAGCCACTTGATGTAGGTGCTCAGCTACCTTTTAAAACATTTGTTCTTGGCCGGGCAGTGGTGGCGCACGCCTTTAACCCCAGCACTCGGGAGGCAGAGCCAGGCGGATCTCTGTGAGTTCGAGGCCAGCCTGGGCTACCAAGTGAGTTCCAGGAAAGGCGCAAAGCTACACAGAGAAACCCTGTCTTGAAAAACCAAAAAAAAAAAAAAAAAAAAAAATTTGTTCTTACAGCCCTGTGGGTGGAAGTGTTTTGATGTGTTCATTGTTGCTCCACAGTGCACACGTGTGTGTGTGTGTGTGTGTGTGTGTGTGTGTGTGTGTGTGTGTGTGTGTGTATACACATGCTTGGTGCTGAAGATGGCCTTGTGCATCTAGGAGAGGGCCCTATCACTGAGCTACATCCCTAGTTGCAGTGGATCTTAAACTTAGTGAACATTAATCATGGATTGATGGGATGGGATGCTGGGCCCATGTTCCTGGCTCATGTGTCTGGAGCCAAGTGTGAGGATCAGGATTCTGATAGGTTTGCGGAGGGTGCCCTGTTGGCATTGGGAATCACATTCTGGGAGTGTCTGTCCTCAAGCTGTTTTTAAGGATGGGGAGGGAGTGGATAATGGAGGAGTGTCATACTCATCTCCTGCACATCTGTACAGAGGTCCCCAAACACAGCAAGGCTCTCCTTCAAGCTGAGCTTTTGGACTTGTGCTCTGCTCCTATCACATGCATAGAGTGACCACATCTGTAGAATAGCTAGCCCTCTGCTGTGCAGGTGATTTCTCTCCTGACTCACTCAGCTTGCCATCCACTGCAGGATGTCTTACACAGTGGGAAAGTCTAAGTACATGTTTCTGCTGTCCTAAAGCCTTTAGGAATGTTCACTAGACTGAGTACAACATTACATTTTGTGGGTAATTAATGAAACATTTCTGATTTTTGATTTTATAGCTTTTTTTAAAAGGTAAAATTTAATGAAAAACTATTAGGTCTCAAAATACATGAGTTTATATTTATAGTATTGATAGCCTGGGGATGTAACTCAGGTTAGGCTGCTGGCTTAGCATGAGTAAGGTCTTGCAAATAAAATAAATAAGTGAGGACTTTTCAGATAGTCACGAATCCTGAGGCTAGTGCCAAAAGAACTTTGCCAAATAAGGTGGAGCTCTTCTGGGAAGCCAGATATGTAGGCCTGAAGAGGGGTTTCCATACGGAGAAGCACCTGGGCTCTTCATGGCACCAAGGGGCAGCCGGGCCAATGCAGAGGCTGAAGGAAGGGAGGCATCCCTTCAGGTCTGGGCTGTCTAAAAAGCCAGTGGAAGATGATAAACACACTAACTGCTCAGGATAGGCTGAGTTCAGCTGCACTCACCAATGAGTCCCAAACCTTTGGCTCACAGTGTGGTGGTCGCCTTTCTGTCTGTGACAAAATAACCTAAAGGAAGAAGGATGTGTTCTGGCTCATGGTCACAGGGCTTGTGGTGAAGCAGTCAAAGCTGCTTACATCATGGTGGCTGGAAAGAGAGAAGGGCTGTACCCAATATCTCTTCAAGGGTACATTCCAGTGACCTAACTTCCTCCCACCTGTCCCCGACAGCATCATCAGCTAAGGGCTAAACCTTCAACACAGGAGCATTTGGGGGACACTCGTGTCCAAATCATAATATACACCACTACCACCACCAACGAAAAACTTTTCATGCCACCTGTGCCTTGTGGGTCGTCAGAGGCTTCTGAGCCACACCCATCACCCATGCTGGACGTCCAAACTGGATGAAGCACACTTAAGTCACACCTTTCCACATCAGGAGGAAAAGAGAATTTTCACCAAGTAAACACAGTTAACCAAAACCAGTGAGAGGCTGGAGAGATGGCACAGTGGTTAGGAATTCTGGCGCCACTTGCAGAGGACTGGAGTTCAGTTCCCTGCACTCACCTCAGGTGGCTCGTATATGCACATATGAATACTGACATGCAGATGCACACACATAAGTAAAAACAGATTTTAGGAAAGACAGAAAGGCTCTTTTCTGACCTTCACAGGTACCTCCCCATACACAGATATAAAAATAAACCTATACAGAAGAAAGAAGTCCCAGGAAATAGCAGGGGCTTGGGAAACACATTTGAGCACATCAAGCCAAGGGCAGAACTGCAAGGCAACATAGGACTGCTGTACAGGAGTTCCTTTTCACTTGGTACGCTTTCATCTGCTCTTAAAATTAGGCTCTCATGTCGTCTAGCTGGTCTCAAACTCATGGCAATTCTGCCTGAGCCTCAACCACTAGCATGGCTGGTTGTATGGAATTTTTACTCCAGATGCTTTCAGAGGCAACTCATTGGCTGTGCAGAAACCCTCAGCCAAATGCATTTTGACTGGCTGGTTAGTGAGGCCCCTCCCAGCTGAGAGGTGGTGAAGGCCAGGGACTGCTAACCTTAGTTGTCTCTGGAACCTACTGGGATAATGTGCAGTAACATTTAGCAGGTTTACAAGTCTTCAGCAACCCACAGCCTGACTCCCTTCCCAGAGCCCTAGCCTGTGTGATTACCTTTTACAGAACCAATTCCTCAGATTTTGGCTGGGAAGCACGTGTCTCTTCCTTCCTTCTCTCCGGAGCAGACTCTCCCCAGGCTCCTCCCAGTTCCTTTGCAATAGACTTTTGTGTCCACCTCCACTTTGCCCAATTTCAGCAAGAACTCTGCTAGAGCAGGTGAGCCCGACCTCCATCCTTCGTATCAGATCCCCCTTGAGATCAGTCAGCTCTGTATCCTCTGCCTCCCTCCTGCAATGATGTCTGGATACCCCGACCTTCTGTAAGGTGGTTTAGTGGGTACCCCTCTCCAACCAAGCTTCCTCTCAGTCACTTCCATCTTGGCCCAACACCTGCTCCTGATTACTGATTCCTACTTTTTCTTGTTTTAAGCTGGAGGCTGGAAGAGGGAATCAGATCCCCCGAAAGTGGAGTTACAAGACCATTGTGAACCCAAGTCCTCTGCAAGAGCAGTGAGTGCCCTTAATTGATAAGCTATCACTAAAGCCCCAGTACTCTATTAAAATAAAAAAAAATTAAAAATGATGTAAATCAGCCAGACGGTGGTAATGCATACCTTTAATCCCATCACTGGGCAAAAGGGGTGGGAAAGTGGGCAGGTGGATCTCTGTGAGTTTGATGCCAGCCTGGTCTACAAAGTGAGTTTCAGGACTGCCAGGGCTGTTACAAAGAGAAACCCTGTCTCAAAAAACAAACATCAAAAAATTGTTGTAAATCAACGTGTGTCAACGATGTATGTGGGTGCACATGCTTATGTTTGCACATATGGGGGCCACAAAAGAGTGTTGGATACCCTCTGTCTACTCCTTTGAAGCAGGGCTTACATTTTTCTGACTGGGCTGGAAGCCAGCAAGCTCCAGTAACCCTATCTTTGCCCCCTTTAGAGCTAGAGGTACAGGTCTGTATAGGATGCTCACTTTGTTATGAATGCTGGGATCTGAACCCTGGCTCTCAGAATTGCTCAGGAAGTGATCTTAACTGCTTGACTGTAGCTTGAGTTTTTCTCTCTGGGTCCCACCAAGCCCCGGCAGCACGGTAGCCCACTTATAAAATAAACATACAGACGCTTTTATTATTTAAACTGCTCGGCCATTAGCTCAGGCCTACCATTGTCTAGCTCTTACTCTTATACTCAGCCCATTTCTGTTAATCTATATGTTGCCACGTGTTCCGTGGCTTTACCTGCTGCCTTTACATGATGCTCCCCGGAAGGCAGGCTGGCGTCTCCTCCAGACTTCCACCTCCCAGCCTCTCTTCTCTGTTTGTCCTGCCTATCCTATACTTCCTGCCTGGCTACTGGCCAATCAACGTTTTATTTATTCACAACATACAGGACATCCCACAGCACTTGACCATCTCTCCAGCCCCAAGCAGTTCGCTATTTTGCCTGGTGTTATATCTAAGTTATAGGAACTTAAAGTTAAAGATCTGGCCACAGGAGGGCACCAGATCTAATTGCAGATGGTTGTGAGCCACACTGTGGTTGCTGGGAATTGAACTCAGGACCTTTGGAAAAACAGCTAGTGCTCTTAACCTCTGAGCCATCTCTCCAGCCCCAGGAACTCTTTCCTGCAATGCACATTCCCTTCTATAATGCATCCTAACACTTCAGGTTATATTTTATTTGCAGTATGACGGAGCAATGCACATTCCCTTCTATAATGCATCCTAACACTTCAGGTTATATTTTATTTGCAGTATGACGGAGTCTGGCCGAATTCTGCATATGGATATCCATTATTCCCAGTAATATTTGGGCAAACTAATTTTTTTCTAGTTCTTTTTTTTTTTTTTTTTTTTTTTTTTTTTTTTTTTTAGTTTTTCGAGACAGGGTTTCTCTGTGTAGCTTTGCGCCTTTCCTGGAACTCACTTGGTAGCCCAGGCTGGCCTCGAACTCACAGAGATCCGCCTGGCTCTGCCTCCCGAGTGCTGGGATTAAAGGCGTGCGCCACCATCGCCCGGCTTTTTCTAGTTCTTTAATCTGCAATGTGTTCTGTTTTGAAGAGTTTTGACTTGTCAAACTCAAATGGCCACAATGTCCATCTCTATTTTTGTAAACTGGACTTTATTCCATTGATTTAAGACATCTACCCTTTTACCAGCCCCACTCTTCGGATTACAAACTATCTGTGGTTTTGAAATGCTGTGGGTCATTGGTGACCAGATGAAATAACAAATGTTAGACTGATAGACACTTTTCATTAAAGGAGTCAAGTGGCTCAAAGGGCAACACAAAGAATGCCCCAAGCCAAATGCCTGGTGGGTAAGCTGTTGAAAGGTGGCTTTTCTGCAAGAACTAGACCTCTCTAGCAGCTAACTGGCCATAATGCATGTGACTTCACTGAGCCCTAAATCTAGGCTCTGCTTCAAACAGATACAAAACCAAGTTATTTTTCACCCTGTCCTAAAACATAAGTTAACATAAAGAACTTCTGAGTAATCACAACACAGGCATCAGAGTTCTCACCTGTGCCAGGTGGTGCTCCAATGACTTCATGTGCAACTTAAGTCAATTCTCCTTCAACCCCAGTAGGTTCAACTCTACCACTGCTCGGCAAATTGAGAGATTACGACAGATGCCCAAGGACACACAGCTAAACACAGCAGAGCTGGTTTGTGGCCAGGTGGACCTCTAAGCAAAGCTGCCAAACTGAGCTGCAGAGACCCTAAAGGAGATGCTGAATGGAGTTTTCAGTAGATAATGTTTAAGTTGACGTCTACCCATGGTGACATCTACCCATAGTGAGAGCACAGGACCATTTTAGATGCAACATGCTGCATAGGACAGGGCCTGGAAGGTGTGCTCGGTAGCTTATCTTAGAGAGGCTGGGCAACCCCACAGAAGTGTCTACTGCTGAATAATCTCCAGGTCAGCCCAGCCCAAGGAACTCCTTGGAAATCTGCTAATACATGTTCAGTAACAAAGGTCTTCATGGAACATTGAAATTGAACTAAGGAAGAGCAAAGTAAAACCCACAGTTGGGGAGATAGCTGTGGTTCAAAGTGCATACTGCTCTTGCAGAAGACCCATCCAGGTTTGGTTCTTAGCACTCACATGGTAGCTCACAACAGTCTATAACTCCAGTTCCAGAGAATCAATACCCTCTTTTGGTCCCCATGGGCATCAGGCACATAGGCAGTCCACCACATACATACATGCAGGCAAAACACTTGTAGGGATAAACCTTAAGAACAACAAACAAAACCAACCCACAGAAAGCCTACAGGCAATTCCACTTGCTCCTCACACCATTCTCCCTCAGTGCCACAGCAGGTCTCTGTGGCCTGGTCTCCGGTGCAGCCTTTACTGGGTGCTGTGTGGTCACCATGGCAGCAAGACCAGAGCCTTGTTGCCTTTTCCTCTTGATCCTTTACCATTTGGTTTCATCTCTGGCACAAATGCTGCGATTTTTATCATGGATTATCACCATCTCCTATAGGCACTGCTTTAAACATTTATTTTTTCATTTTTTTTTTTTTATTTTTGAGACAGGTTCTCTCTACTATGCAGCTTTGGCCATCTTGGAGCTCACTATGTAGACCAGGCTGGCCTCAAATGCACAGAGATCCACCTGCCTCTGTCTCCCCGTTGCTGAGATTAAAGGTGGGCGCCACACACCTGGCTGCACTGCATTTTTAGGGCCATCATTTCAGATCCAGTTTCCTGATTTATCTGACAAAAACACTGCCTTGACTTTTTTGATTCCTCACTCAAAGACACTGTTCTCACCAGGGCTTTGTAAAGCATGAAAGGGACTTGGGAAGGACTTAATAATTGTCTGCACAGCTGATGATTCAATGATTCAGAACCCACAAGCAAGCAGCCCAATGCCATCTAGAGCTGGGTGCAGACACTGCTAAGGTGCATGTATGAGAGACTGAGCAAGACAAGTTGTTTGAGCAGTACCTGTCCTATAGAAAGGCTAAACAGGATTGCTCACAAAGACTAAGGGGAAGGGCAAGTTAAAGTGAAGTCTGCTCCTCAGGGTTTTCAAATGTTTGAGTCCACAGGCTCATGCCTAATCTGCCCCAACTCAGGTTCCTCTTCCTTGTTCTTGAGATTGAGACAGGCCATCCCTAATCACAGCACTTCCTGGTTCTTATGTTGGGCTTTAGAACAGCTCCTCTTGTGAGAACCAGGGGGCACTGTACTACAGAAAACAAGTCATTCATTCATTCAATGTTCTCAAACAAAATAATAAAACTGGGTATCAACGGTTTTAAGCACAATATTCCCAAGCAGGAGATGCTACTTCACAGGGCCGCTGCCCGCTGGGTAGAGGAGGAAGCAGCAAAGGGATGAAGTGGAGGAGGAATGCCATCCCTAGTGACCTGAAGGGCTGCAAGAAGCCGACACCAAGCACCTGCTCCATGCAAAGGGAGGTATAGACATGTCAGGTGTATCAGTCTGAGGGACCTGTTCCATGCCCTCATCTCTTCTGCATTCAACACAACTTCCCTTTCACCCTTGGACACTAAAGTGCCAACTAATAAGAGCTTCTTCACAATCTCCTATACCTGATTCCTGGTGCCACCGGCTATTCTTATAGTAGAGGAAAGGGCACGTGAGGGCTGCAGGAAATGATTATGCCAAGAACAGATCCTCAACAAATGACAAAGAAAATCCACATAGCAAGAAAAACAAATTAGCAAGTTCCCTGATAATTCCTCTACTTACATCTGCATGGCCAATAACTTTCCAGGTTATGACTTAAATACTGGTGCTGAACCACGATGTGTGAACTTGTCTATTTCCATTTTATGAAACACATGATATGAAATAAAAAATACAGAAACATAAAGCATTTATTTATTATTGCTATAATCAAGGCAAAAATCTTTTTAAACAACCAGCCTTGATAATGGTAGTATAATCAGAACCATTACTCATGAGTTTACAGTTTGTCACCCACTGCTGAGACTTCACTGCTTTATACACACCACCTACAAGACCTCAGTCATATGAGAAGAGCTTGAGTTACAGTGTAGTTCCAGACTCTACACCAACCTTACGCTCTCTGAATCTGTTCATACTGTGTTTTTAAAAAGAGGCAGAAGAGGTCAACTAAATCTACTTACTTAGAAAATCAACTGAGAGAACACGGGGTAATTAAGAGAACATGGAAGAATTTAGTGTAAAACCTAAAAAAAAATTACCTAAGACATGTTATCACTAATATAAGGGGAGGGGGTGTCGTTTGTTTTCAGGAGCTTGCATGACAGTCCCCAAGAGTCTTAAACCCTGGAGCAGGACAAAGGACATTAATGACCAAGTTTCCGACCCACTCACTAAGGAAGCATCTGGCTTGACAAGCCACTTAATATCAACCCAACTATAACCTAAAAACACTGTCAGTTTTATTTAACCTTAATATACATTTGTACAAGTAATTTAAAAAAGGCTATTACACAATGATTCAGTGAGTTTTACCTAGTTTGAAGACTAATGCATGCAGTTACAAATGAGAGGTAGAAACACTGTAGTAAAGACCTAAAAATACAAACATCTTATAAATAAATGTTCAAATTAACTGCTGGAATTTCATACAGATAAATAATGTAAAAATTACATTACTTTGTCCACCAAATAAATGAAAACCATGTTGTCTCTGTTAAGTGCGATGCCAAAGAGCTTCTGTGCAGCTGTCAGAGTGCAGGTCATTATGTGAAAGGGATTTTATTGAAATAAAAGGGATAAGACGGGTGAATGCTTTATTCAAGTATTCAAGCAGGTAAGTAAAAGAAACCAAATAATATACAACATAGGAACCATTCTTGGAGAGATGTTAATTCACCATGACTAGCTATTTGGTGAACTGTCAAGATTAACACTGAAAAGTGCACATTAGTCTGGAGAGAGCTGCCCATTTTTCTAAGAGAAAACAAACCTCACTTCTTACTAATTTCGTGTAGAAACTCCACATCACTAACAAGCCTTTATTCATCACTGATTTGGCCCTATTAAAATTCTCAAGAGTATCTCTTGATTCATGATAGCTTTCTAATGCTGCCCAAATAAACTTAGACTTTAATAAACCTAAGGTCACAGGTATCGATGCACATTCTGCATGCACAACAAAAAATGCAAACAACCAGCAACTCAAAATACCACTGAGAAGATCTGTTGGTGAAGATTAGAGGTGAGAAAAATGCAAAGTTCACATGAATGCAAATTTCGACCATTTAAAAGTTCAATGGAGAGTACACATGAATTCTGAAAAGGGCCTATGTATGTAATCAAGTAAAATATTCTAAACAAGTCCATTGTGCCTCAGTTAGTTTTAAATTGCAAAATCCAATACACAGTTATTTTAATAAATTAGTGCAATATGAAAGATTTTGGAAGATTAACATATGTCCACATTAGATCAAGTTGAAGATTTCACAATTCATCCAAGAGTCACCTTTTGCTTCTTCTTAAAACTCTTCCTCCGAGCTGTTTAAAGATGCATGCTCAGATTCAGACAAACTTACCCCAAATCTCAAGTTGTCTGGATGAGCTGTAGACTCTTTATGGACTTTCATATATTACCAGAGAGCCCAGTGAAGTGTCACTCACTCTGTTTCCTGATAATTATCCACAAGAATAACTGTACTTATGGTTCTAGTTCTAAGGTACATTTATTTGCCAGGTTCAATGTGTGGATACTCTTTTGCTTCTGCTTCTATAAAGAAAAAGGAAAGGGGGAGTGACTTCTCCAATAAGGCAGGTTTTCTACAAACATGTAGTTTTATATTGTTTTTCCTTCTTAAATTGCTGCTTGTTCTTTGGTAGTCACCACGGTTTCCTGGGGTGGGTGACAGAAACAAGCTGAAATCCCCAATGTGCCACCTCGTGTTCCCAGCTGGTCCACAGACAGGCCTGCTGCTCACATGCCTGCGGTGCCACAGCAGAGCGCCGACAGTCTTCTTTCAATGCTACATTTATCTAGAAATAAAATTGAAGTTATATTAATAGTAACCCAAGGACAGAGGAACTAAGGGGGAATTACAGCACTCCCACAATGCTCCCCCCACAATGCTCCCCTGCTCTACCGTTGCCCCGTAGCTAACGGAATGAATACACTTTCTTTCCTCGTCCGGCAACAATTCAGATATGACCTGTAGTTTAATGCTGCAGTGGTAAAACTGGGATTAACACACTACAAAGCAAAGATTCAGATCTAACAACTCACTTGCTAAGAAGTATCAATAACTTTGGGACTGCTGTCCTCTTACAGTTATTAACCTGTGAATGACCACATACACAAGAACAGCTCCTCCTCACACCAGATACTAGGGTAACTATGGATCATCCTAGTATCCCATCCTTCTATGTTCTGTTAGCTATATCAAGTCTGTAGTACCAGGATCTTTAGAACATTCTTTGGTCACTAAGCCCAGAAAGTTTAAAAGAGTTAGTTCTATTATGTAATAAAACAACATCCTCCTATATTCTTAAACAGGAACTTGACAACAAAATAATGCAATGAAAAAAATCTAAAGAATAAAAGTAATCTATATTTTATATGTAGCCCCTCTAACCCTTACAGCATACAAGACTGACACTGTTATCTACATCTTACAGAAGAAAGACTGAGACCACAGAAAAATAAACAATTTGTTCAAGTTTTTAAAGCCAAGATTCATCTCAGGCAGTATGATTCCAAACTTAGAAGACAAACTGTAATTAACTAAATTCAGTGGTTCTTCCTTACCCACAAAGGATATGTTCTAATGCCCTCAACTTAGGCCTGAAACTATTAATAGTATCAAACTCTATCTACAAGCACAGTACTATCAATGCAGTATACCCTGGAACCACTGATAGTAACCAAGTGACTGATAGGCAGAAAGCACACACAGCAAGGGTGGACTGGACAAGGGATGAGTCAGGTCCCAAGCAGCAGAGCACAACTCAGAGAACAACGTAAGATGTGGCTGGGGAAGAAGAATGGCAAAGGAAACAACAGAGACAAATTCTGTTTGAAAACTCCCAGAATGAAGGCTGCAGAGAAGGCTCTGCAGTTGGGAGCACTGGTTGCTCTTCAGAGGACTAGATTCAAGTCCTCGCACCCACATGACTACTCACAACTCTCTGTAACTCCAGATCCAGGGGATCTGATACCTTCTCCTAGCCTCCAAAGGCATCGGGCATGCATGCAGTACACTTAGACACGTGTAGGCGAAACACCCAAGCAGATAAAATAAAAAAAATAATAAAACATCTAAACGCCATAATGATACCTAATTCTTTAAAAACTAAACAATAAAAACTTAAAAACAAACAAACTATGAGCCAGGCAGTGGTGGCATGTATCTTTAATCCCGACATTTAGGAGACAGAGGTAGGAAAGTTCGTGGCCAGCTTGGTGGCAAGAACTACAGAGCAAGTTCCAGGACAGTCTGGGCTACATGGAGAAACCCTGTCTCAAAAAACAAAAACACAAAAACCAAACAACAACAACAAACAACAAAACCATCTATGGCTGTTTATTTCTGAGTTTTTTGTTTGTTTGTTTGTTTGTTTTTAATTGAATAGTTTTGAACCTAGCTGTAGAAAGGAGCCACTTACATTTATGCACATTTTCAACATCTGTAGGGTCCTGCAGGATCTTAGTTAGGCCTTCCAAAAGAAGGGCTGCCTTGTGGTACCGATAAACAATGTCTTCAGTCTGCTGAAACATCTCATCCAGGGCTGCAGATTGAACCTGGAACCAGTCAAAAACGGAGAAGAGTTGCAGCTCCAAAGATATACAAGTCCTTATGAACAGTGCAGATTTGAAAAGCATATTAAAATCAATATATTTTGATGAAAGGAAGAAAGAATCTGTAATGTTACAGTTAAATCCGCAAAGGAAAGAGGCAATATAATTCCTAGTATAAAATTCTTACTGTCTTAATGTTATATATTACCTACCATTCCTATCAATAGTTTAGAGTAGTAGAATATATTCTCAACAGCTTACGTTCCAGAGTTATTTCACTGAACTATTTACTTTTCAGCTGTCAAGGTAAAGCCAAGAGTATAGCAACAGCACAACTGCAATTCATCTAAATGGGAGAGATCTAGTATGTTGAACAGGTAAACTAACATTAGTGCATAAATTTTCCCCATTTAGAGACTTAATAACTGTATGTTATATATTCCTCAGAGCCATTTTCCCCTAGTGAACAGAGAAAATTCCAATACTATAGTCAGATGAATGGAAAGCGGCTTCCCTGGTGTCTATACTTCAATAAAGTCAGTCAGTCAAACTCAGGACTTACATTTTTGTGGATTAGCAAAGCACTAATTTTTCTAAGTCCTACAGAGCCAAAATTTCTCAAATAGCAGAAAAATGCCAAAACATATTAATTCATCTTTTAGATAAAAATTATAAAAGGATGTGAACATGACTATATAAATGAAGTTTAAAAGGAAATAAAAGTTATCAAATGTAACAACCAGGATTACAAACTATAATATGTTTATTAAATAAGTTACATTAAGTACTCAAATGTCAGTTAAGTCCAATTACTTCATTAGGTAATCACGACACTTGGGACTTGAAAAAGGGTAGGATATAAACTCTTTTTTTTTTTTTTAAATTTTATTATGTACACAGTATTCTGCCTGCATGTGTCCCTACAGGCCAGAAGAGGGCACCAGATCTCATTACAGATGGTTGTGAGCCACCATGTGGTTGCTGGGAATTGAACTCAGGACCTCTGGAAGAACAGTCGGTGCTCTTAACCGCTGAGCCATCTCTCCAGCCTGGATATAAACTCTTAAAGGGCAGATCATTTCAAGTAGGTGTTCAATTCCAAAGACCCTCAGAGAGATACTGTAGTGTTATAAAATACTAAGCTTTGAAAAGGTTTACCATTTCCACAGCACAGTTATAGATGAGTTTCTCTGCAGTCACACTGTTGATTTCATCAATAAATCTCTGTTTATCAGAGAAGAAGCGATTCAGCTTTTCTGTAAGTCTCTTGCACATGGTGATACAGAATTTATACCGTTCATTCAGATTTTTAACAACTGAAACAAAGTTGAAATTGGAATTAGTTTTAATTTCCTTCCAGAAATAACACAGCAACATGTACCTTTCCTGCTGCTGGAAAGAAAGTGACACTACATGGTCACTGAAGGAAAAGACAAAGTCAGGTTCTCTGATCTTTCAGTATGAAAAGACAGATACGTACTTCTGACTTCTGTGTGTCAAGTGAACAATTAGAAACAACGGTCAGCAGAGACTGACTCAGTGGGACAGGAAGGTGTGACCCAGGCCCTCGGACCCACACACTCTGGTCTGCTCCTGTACCTTGTTTCACAGCCGTGGATGGGCTCAGCTTCCCGGACTTGATCTGAGCTTTGGCGAGATGCAGGGAAGCCGCCAGCAACTGTGCTGCTTTCATGTACAACACCAGCTGCTCCACCCGCCTGCACGGGGAGACAGGAGCAGAGCATGATCCTGGAACTGACCCACAAGACTCAGCATGCTAAACATCAGGCCACAGCTTTTCTAGGGGATTCCGTCCTCATCCCGCCCCCTCCCCTGCACACCCCAGACAGGATTTTCCTCTGTCTCCCTGGTAGGTCTCAAAGTTATTGACCCTGCTGCCTTAGTGCTGCATGTGTCATACCACCCCTGGCTCCTTCTTGACTTTTAAATGTGCATTTAACTCCTAAAGGGAGAAGAATTGGTGTGGAAAAGTTCACACGAAGTTTGAATATTATAGTAACACTGAAACAAAAATATGTATGACCTCTTGGTCATCAAATATCTTCAGTTGTAAATTTTCAGAGAAAGGTGATATTAAGGTTGCAAAATAAATTCTTGGCTAACATCTCACACAATAAAACAACTTAGATTTCCTTGCAACTTTAAAAAATGAGACATGACTCCCCCCCCCCCCCCCCGAGACATGGTTTCTCTGTGCAGCTTTGACTGTCCTGGAACTCACTCTGTAGACCAGGCTGGCCTCAAACTCACTCACAGAGATCCACCTGCTTCTGCCTCCTGAGTGCCAGGATTAAAGGCGTGTGCCACCACCACCCAGCTGAGACATGACTTAGATAACAATACCTACAATTAAATACAAGTTTATAGAAAGCATAAAGAAGCTGGAAATGAAGGACAGGAGGCACCTACCCCCAGTCTTTGCTTAGCTGGCTGATCTGGTCCACGACTACACTCTCCTGAATCTGGTACAAGGACACAGCAGATGTGCACAGCTCAGGGTTCCCACCCCTCACTGCTGTCAGGTCCAGCACACACTCAGTAAACATTAACATCACATTCAGGTGGCGTAAGGTGTCTGTGTGTTCTCGCTGCAAAGGCAAGGTGTTTTTTTTAACATTTTAGATCAAGGACTTAAATGTATTATATATACAAGGTTTTCCCATACTTCTGAATGTTGGAATGATCAAAGAAAACCAATGTTCTTAAATTTTAGAGAGCTGTTAGAAAATAAATACAAATCAAACCAAATATTCTATGTAGATATGTCTGCATGTATCACAGCACCCATGTTAAGTAGGCTACAGAGGCCACTGTGCATTTACCAGAAAAATAAAACCAAACTAAACCAAAACCCAAATAATTGAATCAATATGTGTAAAACAAAGACATGAAAAAATAGACATCAGGAGTATAAGAGTAGGTATGGCAAGATGGCTTAGCTGTTAAGAGTACTGGCTGCTCTTGCAGAGGACTGGGCTTCAATTCCCAGCACCCACATGATAGCTCATACACACTTGTAACCCCAGATCTAGGTGATCTGATGCCCTCTCCTGACCCCCATGGACAACAGACACACAAATGGTGCATAGACATAATACAAGCAAAACATCCAAATATGAGACATATGTGTGTGTGTATGTGTGTGTGTGTGTGTGTGTGTGTATTATATATATATATAAAATTCCCTTTTGAGACAGGGTTTCTCTGTTTAACCTTGGCTGTCCTAGAACTTGCTCTGTAGATCAGGCTGGCCTTGAACTCAAAGATTGACCTGCCTCTGCCTCCTAGTGCTGGGATTAAAGACATGTGCCACCATTGCCCCAGGAAAATAAACTTTTAAAAATTTAAAGATTACAAGGATAGGTTTTGAGAGATGCTCAGCAGGTAAAAGTATTTGCCATGCAAGTCTGAAATCCTGGGTTTAATCTCTAGAACCCACAGAGGCGCAGAAGCCAGAAAGACAGGCATTTGTAATCTCAGAACTACCCTAGCGAGATGGGAAGTAGAGATGGGAAATCATCCCGAAATCTATGGTCAGCTATCTTGGAGCACATACTGCAGCAGAAACAAGAGAGATCTTGCTTCAACAGAATCCCAGAACCAATTCCCAAAAATTGTCCTCTGACCCTATATCGAATATGTGTGGCACCTACACTCCCATATACATAATAAATTTTTAAAAATTAAAATATTACAAGGACACTCTTAACACTAAATTAAACTTTTTTCTTTTTCCTTCTCTTTTTTTGAGATAGAGTTCTGCTATGTATCCAGGCTAGTCTGTAACTCCTATCCTGCTGCTTTACCCTCTGAATAGTTGGAATTACAGCTGTTGCCAACAAATGCTACATTTCTTTACAGTTCAGTGAGTTTATTGACCTGTTATTTTAGAGTTTTAAATCTGGGAAGGTTTTTAGTTAAGAGTGAATCACAATAAAGCTTTGATTTTCTGTGACCTACTTAGTTGCAGATGAGAGCATGAAAGACATTCTAAAGGATGCCCTTTCAAATCGATTTCAAAATTCAATCTTTAGTTATAAATGAACTTGTAATACATTAAATTGTATGTGTGTTAGTGTGTGTGTTCTTCCTTGGTCAGTCTCCACTTGAATTTAAAAAAATTATTTGTATTTCTGTGTGTGTCTATGTGAATGCAGGTGCTATGTGTGTGAGTGGTTGGCACACTTGTGCATGAATGTGGAGGTCAGGTGACAACATCAGGTGTCTTCCTCCACCACTCCCTGTGTACTCTTTTGAGGGAGGGTCTTTCCCTGAACTTGGGGTTCCTGTTTTCTTAGGCTGGGAGCCAGCAAGTCCCAGTGATTTCCCTGTCCTGTCTCCTAAGCAACTGGACTTACAGGTGGGTGTGGGACACCTGGCTTGTTACCTGGGTGCTAGAATCCAAATTCTGTTCCTCAAGAATGTGTACCAAGTGCTCGAAACCACTGAGCATTCTCCCAGCCCATACCTTCTGTTTTGTGACAGAGTCTCTCCTTAAATGTGAAGCTGTGACTCAGACAGACTGGCTGGCTATACGCTTCAGGAACCCACTCCCTTAAGGCTGTGGTTAGAGGCATGCCATGTCTGTCTGTCTGTCTGTTTGATGTGGTTCTGGGTACAGTTGTAGCAAGCACTTGACTGAGCTGTCTCCCCAGCCTCCCAAGTTTCTCTCACACAGGAGACTAAAGCGCTAGAACTTCTGAAAGTCTCCCAGTTCTGTGAGGGCCTAGGAGACTATGTTCACCAATACACAGAGTGTTGTCTTTAAGTTGGAGTGAGGAACTAAGAGGTACAACTTCAAAATCATAAAATGACCTCTGGTTCTAGATCTGTGCTCAGCATGGGGCAGATGACACACACTGAGGTTTGTCCTGCAGAACTGGATCCCCAGAGGGAAAGTATTGATCTGTGAGTGTAGCATCTAGTCTGCTTGAGCAGGGATATTTCTGCGTTAATCACTAACCTGGTATTACGGCTTATTGTTACTATTATTACTGACATAGGGTCTTACTGTGTAGCCCAGGTTGACCTCAAACTTGAACACTCCTGCCTCAGCTTCTAAGTCCTAGAATTACAGGTCTATGTCACCAAGTTGGCATAATTGCTTTTTAATTTTATAATTTAACATTTTTATTAAATCTTTGAGAATTTCATGCAATGTATTTTGACCATATTAGCACCTAATCCCCTCCTCTCCCTAACTGCCCTAGATCCACTCCCTCCTCCTCACCTCCCTAATCGTCATGTCCACTTTTTTAATAACCCACCAAGTCCAATCTGTGCTGCCAACATACTTCTGGGTACGGCCATCCACTGGAGCCACAGAGGCCACGTCCTAAAGAAAACTGACTCTCCTTCTCAGAAGCCAAACTGTCCACAGACTGGCTTTTTTTTTTTATAGTTTATCTTTATTTATTTATTTATTTTTATTTATTTTTTGGTGTTTTTGAGACAGGGTTTCTCTGTGTAGCTTTGGTGCCTGTCTTGGATCTTTCTCTGTAGACCAGGCTGGCCTTGAACTCACAGAGATCCACTTGGCTCTGCCTCCCCAGACTGGCATTTTAATCATAAAAGGTTTGTTTCTAGGGAAAAATCTTTTAAAATCCTACAAAATGAGTTGGGCATGGGTGGTGCACGACTGTAATCTCAGCACCGGCGAATTCAAGGGCAGCCTCGCCTACAGTTTTAGGACATCCTGGGCTATAAGCAAGGCCCTGTCTCAAACGAACAAACACAAAGGGATTTTGAAATTTCAGAGAGACTTGCTCTAGTTTGTCCTTTCACCACTGCTAGGACAGCCGCACACACTCACACGCCCTGCGTCTCTTCCCTACCTCCATCAGTGTCTCCTCTGGTAGTTCAGGGGCTTCGAAGGTGATGAGACCCTCGAGGCTGGGTGGTGAAGCACCATAAGGCACATATCTCAGGCTGGGAGCTGCCTCTGCTCCTGGTGGGGAAGAGCCCAAGCCTGGCCCAGGTGGGGAGCCCACACACACACGGCCACTTGCAGAACACAAGGAGCCTCCGGAGCTGCTGGACCCCACTGCAAAGAAACAATATATGTAGCACATGTCCACAGTAGTCAGAAGGGGCTTTCATACTAATTTCTCATTTACTGAACATAACCTATTCAAGTAACAAAGAAAATATTTAAAGAAAAGTCCCAGGATCCTCATCCTATATGAATATATGAACATGTTCTCTTTATATACATACACACATATATAAATAAAACAGAAACATCATTTCCAGTTTTTCTACTCTCTGTTTTAAACAAATTTATGTAATATACAATTTATACAATTTTTCTTTCTCCTTAAAGCTCCATTGGCTTTATAAGAATAAAAATGTAACTGATGCACAGTAGTTCAGTAACTTAACATAAAAAAAGTATATCTGGAATCATTTAAATTATTGATTTTTTTGTATTACAAGATATTACTAGCTGGGCAGTGGTGGCGCAAGCCTTTAATCCCAGCACTTGGGAGGCAGAGCCAGGCGGATCTCTGTGAGTTCGAGGCCAGCCTGGTCTACAGATCAAGTTTCAGGACAGGCTCCAAAGCTACAGAGAAACCTGGTTTCAAAACAACAACAACAAACCAAGGTATTACTAAAATCATTTTTCTTAGGTGATTCTATGTGACAAGTACTCCAAAGAAAGAATGGAATTTTCAAAGTGCAAACATTACAAACATTTTTTGTCATTTTTTTGACTAAAGATCTTTCTATGTAGCCCTGGCCTTTCTGGAACTCTCTGTATAGAGCAGGGTGGCTTATAATTCAAGGGACTTGCCTGCCTCTGCTTCCCAAGTGTTCACGTGAGGTATGCACCACCACACCTACTATTATATTATAGTTCTTCATAAGAATAGCCACATAATTTTCTCAGGAAGCATTAGGTATGCTCACTAAACCACATCCATCCTGGGCCTTATATTTTAAAAAATACTGATATATCTGGATCCTGGTGGCACATGTCTTTAATCCCAGCAATTGGGAGGCAGAGGCAAGTGCATCTGTGTGACTCTAAGACCAGTCTGGTCTACAAATCAAAAAAAAAAAAAAAAGAAGAAGAAGAAGAAGAAGGTTTAACTGTATTAAAATGGTGTTTTATTATTTAGCATTTAAAAGTATTTTATTGTTTTTCATTTTGTTTGAAGACAGGGTCTCTCCTCTCCAGGCAGACCTGGTTGGACTAGAGCTCACTCTGTATTTTTGAGTATTTCTAAAACAATACTCTATGTCTCATTATTTCATCTTTCCCTTATTAATTTACAAGTACCCTGATTAGCACCTTATTAGCAACTTATTTAAAATATAAGAATTTAGAATACAAGCTTATCTAGAATACTAGGGGACACAGAACACAGCACATAAAGTTAAGACCCATGATCACTTCAAATCCACTCTAATACTTTTTTTAAAAAATCTACTATTTTAAATTTTGTGTGTGGGTATGTGCACATGAGTGCAGGTGCCTGCAGAAGCCAGAGGAGTTGGATTCAATGAGGCTGGAGTTACAGACAGTTGTGAGCAACCATGTGGATGCTGGGAATTAAACCTTGGTCCTCTGGAAAAGTAGTCAGAGCTCTTAACCACTGAGCCAGCTTTCCAACCTTGGTCAAATACTTTCTTAAACGACTTAGACAGGATGATTTAAAAAAAAACATTTTATATATATATATATATATATATATATATATATATATATATATGGTTAAGTATAAGCACTGGTACCTAAAGTACAAAAGTAAAATAAAATTTAAGGGAAGCTGAGGTAGGAGGATCTCAACTTTGAGGCCAGCCTGGACTACATTACAAATTCAAGGCCAGCCTGGGAAACTTGGCAAGACTTTGTCTCAAAAATAAAAACAAAAAAAACCAGAACAACAACAAAACCCCCCAAACCAAAAAACCAAGAACCACCAAAAAGTTAAAAGTGTGGAGGTGGAGCGGAAGGGTGTTGAAGGAAGCCTGGCGTGGTGGCACACACTTTTGATCCCAGTATTCAGGAGGCAGAGGCAGATGATCTCTATGAGTTCAAGGCTAGCCTGGTCTATGTTGCAAATTCCAGGCTAGTCAGGACTACACAGTGAGACCCTGTCTTTAAAAAAATACCTGGGGAAGGGGCTGGAGAGATTGCTTAGTGGTTAAAGAGCATCCACTGCTCTTCCAGGGGAACCTAAATTCAATTCCCAGCATGCATATGGCAGCTCACAACTGTCTGTAATTGCATTTCCAGGGGATTCGATGCCCTCTTCTACCTCCTTGGACACCAGTCAGGCACAAGGTGCATACACATGCACGCATGCAAAACTATCATACACATAACATGATTTTTAAAGGGGGGCACACTGAGGGTACCAAGGCGTACACTTGCATTCCCAACACTTGGAAGGTGGAATCAGGAGGATCAGGAGTTCAAGGTTATTCACATGAGATCCTGTCTCAAAAGAGGGTCTTGGGGAAACTGCAGATGTAGTTCAGTGGTACAGCACTTGTTTATCATTTGGGGAGCCTTAAGTTCAATTTCCAGCACCACAATAAATAAATAAATACATACATACATACATACATACATACATACATACATAAAGTGTATTTTCAGATAATTTATTAGGTCTACTAAAATAAGACTTCAGTCTATGAATAAAGAAGTAGTGTACAGCTGGGCGGTGGTGGCGCACGCTTTTAATCCCAGCACTTGGGAGACAGAGGCAGGCAGATCTTTATGAGTTCAAGGCCAGCCTGGTCTACAAAGCAATTTCCAGTACAGGCTCTAAAGCTAGACAGAGAAACCCTGTTTCGAAAAACTGAAAGAAAAAAAAAAGTAGCATACAAGCTAGACATGCATATCTATTTCTTTATGGAGAAATTATATTTTATTGTATGTTACACTGCATATAAACATGCATAAGTATACATAAACTATGTATATATATATTTTAAAGATGTATTTATTTGTTATATATACAGTGTTTTGCCTGCATGTATGCCTGCATGGCAGAAGTGGGCACCAGATCTTATTACAGATGGTTGTGAGCCACCATGTGGTTGCTGGGAATTGAACTCAGGACCTCTGGAAGAGCAGCCAGTGCTCTTAACCTCTGAGCCATCTCTCCAGCACCCCCCATATAGAGAATACACACACACACACACACACACACACACACACACACACATAATATTATATTACTTTTACTTTACAAAGTCCTCCCTAACATGTTACCTCATTTAGTTCTGACATAAAACTCTTTGAGGAAGGTAAACAGTTACGATCACTCTACTGGAACAGAAGCCCAAGTCTAGAGAAGTGAACTGGCCTGTCTCATTCCACCACTATCAGCACTAGCCATGTAACACACTAGAACAACTGTTCCTTACCTGAGGTGGTTCTTGTTCGAAGGACCATGTGAGTACAAGTAGGGGCTGTGGCACTGTGTGGAGGAGACCCCACAGTGAAGAGGACAGCTCTGGCGCTTGCTGCTGATCCTGCTGGCAAGGCCAGCATAACACCACAGGCTCCAGCCGGAGCTACAACAAAAAGTTAGCCAGATATTAGATTACATTCACAGTATTCCTTTATGGAAGTGGAACATAAGGAAACTTACGCTTTTATATTAATTTCCACATGTTTTTATTATTTTTAATTATTGTATGTGTGTGTGGTGGAGAGTATACACATGTGGGTACAGGTGTTCACCAAGGCCAGAAGCGTCAGATCCCCTTGGAGTTACAGGCAGTTGTGAGCTGTCTAATGGGCATGGTTGGAAGTAAACTCGGGTTCACTGGAAGGGCAGTAAGCACTCTTAACTGATGAGCTACCTCTCCATGAATAATCAGATTATTCAACAGTATTTCCAGTAAGAAGATTTTAGGGGGTCATCAAGATGGGCCAGCATGTGAAAGTGCTTGCCATCGAAGCTGATGACCTGGGTTTGATTCCCAAGATCCTGAAGGTAGAAGAAGAGAACTGCCTCTGGCAAGTTGTCCTCTGACTTCCACATGCATGCAGTGACGTGCATGCCTACATACATAAACACAAACAAAATAAAAAGTTTAATGTAATTAAAAAGAGTCGGGTGTGGTGGGTCACACTTATTTATTTATTTGGTTTTTCAAGACAGGGCTTCTCTGTGTAACCCTGGCTATCCTGGAACTCACTCTGTAAACCAGGCTGGCCTCAAACTTGGAGATCTGCCCACCTCTGCCTCCCAAGTTTTGGGATTAAAGATATCACCACCTAGTTTGTGGGTCACATTTTTAATCCCAACACTTGGGAAGCAGAGGCAAACAGAATCTCTAGGAGTTTGAAGAGCCTGGCCTACTTAGTAAATTCCAACCCAGACAGGGCTACATAGTAAGATAATATCTCTGAAAAAAAAATCTGTAAGAAAAGAAATTTAGAGTAAATCTCTACCTCTGTGAATCTTCACACCAAAGCCTAGTATTCAAAGTTTTGGATAGTAATAAAATATCTGAACTTCAAGTTATATGTTGATAATTAGAAAAATTAGACACTGAGAACTAGAAATAAAAATACTCCAAAGGTAAGGTCTGTAGAAATGGCTCAGCGGTTAAGAAAGAGCACTGGATGCTCTTCCAGTGGACCTGGGTTCAATTCCCAGCACCCACCCGTGCAGTGGTGGTGCACACCTTTAATCCCAGCACTCAGGAGGCAGAGGCAGGTGGATCTTTGAGTTGAGGCCAACCTGGTCTACAGAGTGAGTTCCAGGACAGCTAGGCTACAAAGAGAGACCCTGTCTTGGAAAAAAACAAAAAATCAATTCCCAGCACCTTCATGGCAGCTTACAATTATCTGTAACTCCAGTTCCAAGGAATCTGGCACATTCACAAAGACATACATGCAGTCAACACAAAACAAAATACCCAGTGCACATAAAAATAATTAAATCTTAAAAAAAGAAGAATTCTATTTAAAGAAATACAAAGGGAAACAACACAAAAGTTTAAACAAAATCTATCTGTGCCTTCAGACTAGACCCTTACATCTATCAGAAAGGACTCGGAACAACAGGTGCTGAGCAGGCTGGGGATGGGGGGTTGAGCTTGGATTAAATGAAGAGTGGGTGAAAAGCTCCCCCATCCACCAAAGCAAGCAGAATCAGCAAGTTTAGTTCAGAGCCTTTTTAAAGTCAGACATTTAAATACTATTACCTTTATGGAACCAAACAACAAATATTTACACACAAATCACAAACACTGAAGAAAAGACTTTACACCGAGGGAAAAGCCAAGTAAGTCCTCTAGCTTTGCCGGCTTTCAGATGTCCATAAATTGCTTTTCTGAAGTTATTCAAGTACAGGAGTATTTTATTCAAAGTATGTATGTGTGCTGCACAGGTGCCTGGTACTTATGGAAGCCAGAGGAGGCGCTGGATCCCCTGTATCTAGAGTTATGAATACTTTTGAGGCCTCAGGTAGGTACTGGGAACTGACCTGGGCCCCTGTAAGAGTAACAAACACTCAACAACTGAGCCAACTCTCCAGCCCCTATAAATCACTAATTTTGAAAGATGAGGATAAAGCTCAATGGTATATATACTTTCCCTGGTATGACAAGGCTGTGGATTCAGTTCCTAACACTACAACCTGGTCTACATACTAAGTTCTAGGTCAGCCAGAGCTACAGAGTGAAAGACACTGTTGGGGAGAGGGGTGCTGGTGGAGCTGAAAGGTATGTTATTAGTCTTCCATTAACTTTGGTGCAGATGATACCTCTGACTGAAGACGCCTAAGAAATTAACACCGTTCACTGTCAGACATTGTTTATGTCATCTTTCCATATTTCCTATCTTAAGCTGCAAGGTTAACTATTTCTAAGAAAGTAACTAAAAAGACATGGAGCATATAACTTACTAATCAGACGCTTTCTGTATTGATTTACAGAGCATAGAACATGCAGTAACACTGGAGTGTGCATCATCTGTCACAAACACACAACCTCCTGATCCTGTTCCTTAACTAGAAGTGGAGCCATGCTTCATTTGCAAGAAAATGACATGTTTATTACAGAGACTGGCCTAGAAAGGACGGTTTGGTTATTACTACAAAGGCGTTCTAAGGAGGAGGGTGTGAGGCTTGGATGTTCACTCAGCACATCATTTCCTGATCACTGCACTCACAGCTTTTCCTTCCTATATGAGCAGTGATTGTACTGAGTTCCCCAAGGGGTAGTTTTTAAAAATATTTAGTTATTTTATGTATGTATGTATGAAAATACAGGAACTCATGGAAATCAGAAGAAGTTACTGGAACTCTTGGAACTGGAGTTACTAACAGTTGTGAACCACCACGTGGGTGCTGGAAACCAAACCCGGGTCCTCTACAAGAGCAGTAAGTGCTCTTAACTGCTGAGTCACCTCTCTCCAGGCCCCCTAAGGTGCAGATTTGAAGTTTCTTTCTCAACTATAGTCTCTGGTTGACTTTCAAGCAGTGAGCCTCCAGCCCTAAGTCTAAGAACACTGAACAAGACAGAAAAGGAAATTACTGCAGTGTCCATCTTGTCTACAAGAGAGCACTACAAATGTAGAGAGCTCATAAACATTCTAGGAAGTGAGTGAATGGTAAGTAAAAATCATAAAGCACATATCATCATACAAAATTTAGAAAATGAGGCAAATACTGTAATGTAATGTCTTTAAGGTTTTTATTGCATCATGTATAAAAGTTTTTAACAATGGGGCATGGTGGTGCACTCCTACAATTTGAGCACATGAGAACTGAAGACAAGGTCAGGATTTTAAGTGATCCTTGGCTACATAATGAAATCAATGCCAAGCATGTTTCAAAAACAAAAAGTATTTAAGAATGTTTATTAATGTATTTTAAGACCCAGTGATGCTGTATTTTTCGGAAGGCTTGAAGTTTTCATATTACCAACAATTTTCATTTCCTCAAATTGAGACTTCATGGTTAAAGAAGAGAAATGTGTAATTTTATTTTTTATTTTTTTTTAAAGATTTATTTATTTATTATGTATACAGTATTCTGCCTGCATGTGTCCCTGCAGGCCAGAAGAGGGCACCAGATCTCACTACAGATGGTTGTGAGCCACCATGTGGTTGCTGGGAATTGAACTCAGGACCTCTGAAAGAGCAGTCAGTGCTCTTAACCACTGAGCCATCTCTCCAGCCCTGTGTAATTTTAAATGTTAACAAAGTTCATGTTCAAGAGAAAAAAGAATACGAATTATCAAAATTTATGGCTGGTTAAATATCCATAAGAAACAAATGTTTCATGCCAAGTGTTGGTGGCACATGCCTTTGATTCCAACACTGGGGAGGTAGATGTAGGTGGATCTCTGTGAGTTTGAGGCCAGCCTAGTCTACAGAGCAAGTTATAGGACAGCCGGATCTACACAGAGAAACCCTGTCTTGAGAAACCAAATAATTAATAATGGTAATAATTTTTTCTCTAGTATAGTTTTACTGAAGAGCAAGTCTGTGAACGAAGGAGCTCTTTACGTGACAATCTAGAAATTGTTGTTCTCAGTCACTAAGTGTTTGGACAATTTTTTTGAAACAGCTTATCTGAGTGACCACTATTACGTTTAGTTTTCTTTTATAAACAATTTTTCAATTGTATAATAGTTCTACATGAATATGTTATAATTTAAATCCAAGTTATTAGTTGTGAAATATTTTTTTTTTTGGTTATTTGAGACAGAGTTTCTCTGTGTAGCTTTGGAGCCTGTCCTGGAACTCACTCTCTAGACCGTCTGAGCAACTTTCAGAGTTGCTCCAGCGTGTGTATCTATTGACCACTCCTTTCTAGATTATCTGAACTGTTTATCCAAAAAAATCAGCAACAAACAAACAATCAGAAAAACATCAGGGAGATTCCATGCCCTTATCCCAGGCTTGTTTACAATTAAAATTTCTGGAATATATTCTAGAAATACCTAAGTACTATATACAACCAAATTTTGCAATCTATCATAAACTTCTTGTTTTCTCTGTTTGTTTGTTTGTTTTTTTGTTTCTTTGAGACAGGGTCTCCCTTCATAGCTGTGGCTATCCTGGAACTGTATAGATGAAGCTGGCCTAGAACTCAGAGATATACTTGACTTTGCCTCTTGAATGTACTAGGATTAAAGGCTTGTGCCACCATGCCCAGCTCTCTATTGTCTTTATTGCATCCTTAAAAAAATATCTTGGGCCAACAAATTACCTGCTTGTATTTGTTTTCTATTCATTAATTCATTCAGTTATTTATTTATTTGTTTGTTTTTTCGAGACAGGGTTTCTCTGTGTGATTTTGGAGCCTGTCCTGGATCTGGCTCTGTAGAGCAGGCTGGCCTCGAACTCACAGAGATCCACTTGCCTCTGCCTCCCAAGTGCTAGAATTAAAGGTGTGGGCCATCATGCCTAATTAAAGTGCTTTCTTTAAGTACCATCTCACACCCATCACAATCTGTCCAGTGACGGGACTGTTAAACAGTTCTGGGGGAGGGACCTACCTCTGAGCTATAGCACAGGCCCTATATAACACTTCTATAATAAGCACTTGTAAGTGCAAAGCAGATCAGTTCGTGGGGGTGGGGCCATGTGATAGGGGCTGTTTATATCACCAAGATCAGGAAGCAGAGAGCAAGACAAGGAGCAAGGCATAATACATGCTCCAAGAAGCTGCATCCAGTAATTCATATGCTGCAGGCATGCCCACCTCCCAAAGTCTCCAGAACCTACCCCAAAGAACCACCATCTGGTTAGCATTATCAAAATATTGATCTCTAGGGGATATTTCAGATTCAAATCGTAAGTTTCTTTTGCTGTGGAGAAGCTTCTTAGTTTGATACAATTTCTGAACTGTTTTGGGGTCCTATCCAAAAACTCCTTTGCCTATACAATGCCTAAAGTGTTTAATTTAGACCTTGATCCATTCTGAGTGACTTTCCACATATGGTGAGAAAGAGGGGTCCAGCACCACTTACTGAAGAGACTACCCTTTCTCCAGAGTATTCTTAGCACCGTGATACACAATTTACTGGAGAAAAAATTGTTCGTTAGAGGAACAAGGCCTTTTCAGCAGATAGCTGTGGCATTCAGCCTCAGCAGAGAGCAACAGAGGCAGCTGTGAGACCGTGCAGCGGCACCACGGGCACTAGCTGATTTGATGCAGTTTGCTTTAGTTACAAGTCTTTTAACTGAGTGGCTCCATGTATGCTTTTTAGTATTTAAGTTTTAATAAATTTTAATATTTATGATAATATGTATAATATATGATAATAGATGTATATAGTTTATGGAAATAAATTCTAAAATCTTATCTATATATAAATACGTATTCATGAAAACCCTTTTTCTTGTACTTTTTGTTATTTTTAAACTAACATGGGTATGTCGATTTTTTCAAATCATTATAAATGTCCTGTCAAAATTTCCATAAGTGGATCCACAAAGTTCAAATATATATTGTTTAAGGGTTAATGTATGATGAACACAGCTTCAGAAGAAAAGGAGACAATTATTCACATGGAACACAAAAAGAAGAGAGAAAGAAACAGAAAATATAAGCAATGAATGATGGCAAAAACTACCCAAATTTCATTTAAAAAGTTAGCCCAAGGGGCTGTAAATGTAATTTATACAATGTACAACATGTCTACAGATTTAGTTCTCAGCAACACACACACATACACACCCTACCTATCCCTACACAGCAAAAGGGCAAAGTGAACTAACCTATAAACATGAGTGAACCAGTGCAAACACAAAGAGAAAATCTTGAAAGCAGAAAAAAAAATAACTTGTCATATCAAAATTAACCCAAATAAAAGTTATGGTTAACTTGTAATCAGAAATGGTGGAAGCCCCAGGACAGGGGGACAGTGTGAAGTGCCGAAATAGCAAGCTGCCGACTAAGAACATTTATCTAGACGTCCGGGCTAGCTGAAGACATCCACAGGCCCGCCCAGTGCCTTGCAGCACCAGGCAGGTAGGTGTTGTTATGATGAGCAAATACATGGTGGAGAGAGAAACGGAGGCAGAGCAGCTCGTGTGCTGTGGAAAGAGGCAGAACTCAAGCAGGGAGGGTGGCGAGGACCAGGCTGATGTGGGCAGCCTGCTTGCCAACCTAGGCCAGGGTGATGTCTGGGCTGGGGCTACTGCCTAGGGCCATGTCTGGGTCTGTGGCTCTGCAGCAGCCAGGATTTGAGTTGTTGTTATCCATGGCTCCTGTTACCACCGAGGGCTGTGCCGAGGCCTGGCTGGTTGGCCATCTGAGTCCATGTTGGGGTCCAGGAGTCATGCTGATCTGGGTGGTCCATGCTGCTACCTGGGGCCATGGTGACATCCGGGCCAGGCTGTGGTGTGGGGCCATCTGTGAACCTGCCACAGCCAGGGTCTGTGTCGATGTCTGTGGTTCCCATTATAAACCGACGACCATACAAATACTCAGGGTCTGGACCACCACCTGAGGCCATGTTGGTGTCAGAGGGTCATGCTGTAGCCAAGGCCATATAGATCTGAGTAGCCTGCACTGCCACAAGGTACCATGGTGATGCCTGGACTCAGGCTTAAGCCAAGGGCCATGTGGGGTCCCTTCTGCAGCCAGGGACTGTGTTGTTAACAGTGGCTCCTGTTATCATCCCAAGGGCCATGCTGATGCCTGGGGTCTGGGCCATTACCTGGGGCCATGTTGGTGTCCAGGGCTATGTGGCCACCTGGGGCCATGGTGACATCCAGGCCCAGGCTACTGCCAAGGACCATGTCTGGGTTTGTGGTCCTAGAGCAACCAGGGTCTGTGTTGATGTCTGTGGCCCATGTTGCCACCAAAGACCACACAGATGCCCAAGGTCTGTGATGCAACCTGTGGCCATATTGGTATCCAAGGGCTATGCTGCTGCTGAGGCCAAGCCCATCTGAGTGGCCTGTGCTGCCACCCAGGGCCATGTTTGGGTTCGTGGTCCTGCTGCAGCTGGGAACTGTGTTGATGTCTGTGGCCCATGCAGCCACTGGGGTTGGGGGCCAGCGCATGGTGTGTTGGAGTCTGGGGGCTGTGCTGAGCTGGCCCTGCCCTTCAATGGCCCTGGGATGGCTGGCCCTGCCCCTTGCTGGACACTGCAGCAGATCTGACCTTGCCCCTCAGGGGAGAATTGGCCCTGCCACTTGCCTGAGGGGGGCAGTCCTTCTGGCCTGCACTGACCAGCTCAGCTACCACCTAGGCCCACATCCTGGGCTTTGGATTGGCCCATCTTAACATCTACCCCATCTGTGACCCCCTGGAGCACTGGTCCTGTGGAATGTTAGCGGAAGGATCTCTATGACTTGGGGCAAGAGCAGTATATCTGAGAGGAGTTCAGTGAGGGTCCAGTGATGATGGTGCCAGAGGCCAGAGGCCTTGAACCAGACCAAGGACTCATTGCAATGAACATTTGTGGGTGGGGCTGATGGGACAAAAAGGGCATACTGCATGACACACTGCAGCTCCCAATGCCACTAGGACCAATAAAGAGGTGTTGGAGAGGCGGGAAAAACAGAGGAGCAGCAAGGTGGGTTTTTTTTTTTTTGTTTTGTTTTTAATTAATTATTTTTTGGGGGGAGGATTCTTTTGGGAGGTGCTGCAGGTGTGAGGGTCAGATATGGAAGGGTTGGGAGGTGAGAAGAATTGGGGTACAAGATGTGAAATTCCAAAAGACTCAATAAAGAATTATGTTATTTAACAACAACAAAAAAAATCTTTATCTAGAAAATTCTTCAGAAGTGAATCCAAGAGCTGGGCTATATCCTCATCTGCATAAGAATAAAAAAAGAGTAATCTTTGACCTGAGGTTACATCGACATACTTCCTACTGGAGAGATGGTTCAGTGGGTAAAGCACTTACTCTACTATCCTGAGCTGGATCCTTAGAACTCACACGGAGCTGAGCATGCCTGGCATTCCAGTGCTCCTACAGTGAGTGGGAGGTGCAATCACAAGAACCCCTGGAAACTCACGGCCCAGTCAGCCTAGTATAGACCACATTGAACAAGACCGTCTCCAACACAGAGAAAATGAAGAATAGCACCGAGTGTCCTCTGACTCCACTCTCACACAAACATGAATATACACACAGGTTTTTTTATGTTTTTTGTTTGTTTTGTTTTTCAAAACAGGGGTTCTCTGTGTAGTCCTGGCTGTCCTGGAACTCCCTCTGTAGACTAGGCTGGTCTTGAACTCAGAGATTTGTTTGCCTCTGCCTCCTGAGTGCTGGGATTAAAGGTGTGCACCACCACTCCCTGGCATAGATTTTTTTTTTTTAAAAGAAGATTAAAAAAAATGCTCCTAAATAAACAAAAAGTTAAGAGAGTTTGAGACTAACAAACTTGGTATTCTGACAAGAAATACCAAGGAAAGTTCTTTAAGCCATAAGTAACTGGCCTTAGAAGCTAATCCACTACATCTTCCTTCTCCTTTCTCAAATGATTTGAAAAGTAACTGTGTAAGAATAACATGCATGGAGCTGGAGAGATGGCTCAGCAGTTAAGAGCAATTGCTGCTATTGTAGAGAACCTGGGTTTGGTTTACAAAACTCACATGGTGACTCACGGCCATTTGTAACCCATGTGCAACATGCACAAACATGGCACACATACATATATAGAGGCAAAACATTCATACACATAACACAAATAAATCTAAAAAAAAACATATAGTTTTGTTGTTGGGCCTGTAACATAAAAATATGTCATTTACTAGCTAATAATACTAAGAATGAAGATGGGAACAAAGCTGTATTCAAGTAAGAAAAAAACATTAGATGGAAATGCAAATCCACAGAAGCAACTAAAGACAACCCGAAATGGTAAATAAGAAAATAGCCAGGTGGTGGTGGCACACACCTTTAATTCCGGCACTCAGGAGGCAGAGGCAGGTGGATTTCTGTGAGTTTGAGGCCAGCCTGCTCTACAGAGCCAGATCCAGGACAGGCTCCAAAACCACACAGAGAAACCCTGTCTCGAAAAAACAAACAAATAAATAAATAACTGAATGAATTAATGAATAGAAAACAAATACAAGCAGGTAATTTGTTGGCCCAAGATATTTTTTTAAGGATGCAATAAAGACAATAGAGAGCTGGGCATGGTGGCACAAGCCTTTAATCCTAGTACATTCAAGAGGCAAAGTCAAGTATATCTCTGAGTTCTAGGCCAGCTTCATCTATACAGTTCCAGGATAGCCACAGCTATGAAGGGAGACCCTGTCTCAAAGAAACAAAAAAACAAACAAACAAACAGAGAAAACAAGAAGTTTATGATAGATTGCAAAATTTGGTTGTATATAGTACTTAGGTATTTCTAGAATATATTCCAGAAATTTTAATTGTAAACAAGCCTGGGATAAGGGCATGGAATCTCCCTGATGTTTTTCTGATTGTTTGTTTGTTGCTGATTTTTTTGGATAAACAGTTCAGATAATCTAGAAAGGAGTGGTCAATAGATACACGCCCTGGAGCAACTCTGAAAGTTTCAGGGGCCTTAGTGACTGGATCTTTCTGGGATTCAGCTGCTACTAAAGAAAAAGGCTTGGGAGCACTGTGCTTAGGGAACTTTGGCCAGGACAATCCTACTGACGATAACATTTTGGTCACAAATCTTCCAATCATAGAGTACTGCTCATCAAGATACTGAGTAAGATTGTTTGGATGGGTGCTGAGAAGGAAGAGGAGATGACAGGAATGACCTGTCATGTTTTATACATATACAAATATATATGTATAAGAATATATATTTGTGCTGTTTTAAGCCACCAAGCTTGTGACACTTTATTATAAAGTAATAAATTATGCATATGCTAACCAATTACCTGTTGACAAATTAAGAAAATTTTCTTACCTATATCCATTGGTCGTTCTGTATTTAAACTATCTGCGCTGCCCTGGTGTCCACCTAGAGGTGCCTTTACTTGTTGGTCTGATAACTTCCCAGTACTGACAGATCTGAAAAGAATAGTGATGTGAATAATAGGAAAACACCTTTTCAAAAACCGATTAAAAATAAATTCAGGGGAGATGCGCCACGGCTTCGGTAGCGACCGGCTCTCCTCAGCTGCCTGAGCGGCGCCAGCACCTTCCCTAGGAGCTCGCAGCAGCTGGCTGGCCCCTGCTTCACGGCAACCATGTGCGACCAGAAGGCGGTGATCAAAAATGCAGACATGTCGGAAGAGATGCAACAGGACTCGGTGGAGTGTCCGGCTCACGTGTTGGAGAAGTATAACATAGAGAAGGATATTGCGGCCCATATCAAGACGGAGTTTGACAAGAAGTACAACCCCACCTGGCACTGCATTGTGGGGAGGAACTTCAGTAGTTATGTGACACATGAAACCAAACACTTCATCTACTTTTGCCTGGGCCAGGTGGCCATTCTTCTGTTCAAATCTGGTTAAAAGCATGGACTGTGCCAAACACCCAGTGATCCATCCAAAAACAAGGACTGCATCCTAAATTCCAAATACCAGAGACTGACTCTTCAGCCTTGCTAAGGGAACACCTCGTTTGAATCTGTTGTGTTTTGTACAGGGCATCATCCTCTGTACGAGTTTGTGGTTATAAAATAATTAGTAAAACAGCTTACATTTGTATTTATTTTCTAGTCCATACTTCTGTACCCCATTTTTTTTCTCCCTTAGGCCATGCCTTTAAAAATAAATCTGTTGGAGATGTGAAAAAATAAAATAAAATAAAATAAATTCAGGGTATAAATAAACTTCTCTAAACAAAATAAAAGAAATAGTTTATTCAAGAAACTCAGGAAGAGCTCTGTACAGGCTGATTTTGTGTGTCAACTTGTTATAGGCTAGAGTCATTAGACAGGAAGGAGCCTCAGTTGAGGAAATGCCTCCATGAGATCCAGCTGTAAGGCATTTTCTCAATTAGTGATCAATGCGGGAGGGATTGGCATACAGTTGGTCGAGAAGGCCATCCCTGGGCTGGTGGTCCTGGGGTCTACAACAAAGCAGGCTGAGCAAGTCATGGAGAGCAAGCCAGTAAGCAGCACCGCTCCATGGCCTCTGCATCAGCTCCTACCTCTAAGATCCTGCCCTGTCCTGAGTTCCTTCAGTAATGAACAGTGATGTGAAAGTATAAGTCAAATAAACCCTCTTCTCCCCGACTTATTCCAAATGTATATGGTACATATTATTAATCGCATGGCATAAACCACCTACTAAACTAATGTATCTCATTGCTTTTACAACAGAACACATTGATTTATTGATTAGTTTTCATATTAAAGGGTAAAGAGAAAATAGTCTTTTACCTGCCAAATACTGCCTTGCTCTGCAGCTCAGATCGTTGCTTCTCACTTCCTTGTACTAAGAGGCAATGGGAACATTCACGAGGGTCATTTCCATCTTTGGACTGGCTTTCAGCAGGCCCATGACGAGTAACCAAGGCTAACAAGTTAGAAGATGCTTGTGTTTTAGGGATTTTGAAAGGAGCTGTAGTCTAAAGAAACATATATAAGCTAGTTAATATGACATACAAAATGTTCAGAATGAACAGAATATATGGTACACTGGTCATGAGTATTGCTTTGGGACTTAGATGTGGATTCAGATACTGGCTTTGTATTTATAACGTGTGATGCTGGGCTGTTCCTTTCAGCTCTTTAGGCTCAATTTCCTTTCATGAAAGGAAAGCACTCAACCCAGCAACTGTTCACTACAACTGTAACTATTCTCACGATGAACCCTTTCATCAAGACCAGTTCAGAAGTATAAAAGGGCTTAAGAAACACACCTTAGTAGGAGAGCCAATGATAGTTGGCAAAGGAGTTTTAAAGAACCAGTCAGAACTCCGTGGAGAGGACCCCATGTGCTTGGTGGGAGAGGTTCCAAGGCTGCCAGGCCGACTAGGCTGAGGTGAGTAACTATACCCAGCTCCCGCATGCGATGGACACACGGGGTCAGAGTGCTGCTTTCTGAGCTTCTGCTTGTTCTGATAGATATCAGTGAGGGTGGGGGCGCTCTGCAGTCTAGCACCCAGTAAGAGTGACTGTGGTGACTGGGTCTGTGGCACTGGAGAACCTATCATAAAACGAAGGCAACATTAAAATCCATAGAGAAGTGCAGAGATAAAACACAGGAAATAAAAAAGGCAATCTGTGTAAATGTGCATGTCCAAGGACAGTTGAGTATATCATGGAGTGCATGTGGACGCCAGAGAAGCAACCTCAGGTGGTGGTCCCTGCCCTCCACATTGTCTGAGACATGGAGAGAGACAGGCAGGCAGGCAATACATCTACCTAAGAGACTAGGCATCCCTTTCCCACAAAAATCATGTTGTTGCCCAGCAAAGATCACTAATACTTAAGTTCCACTAAGACATTCTCTAAAGTCTCTTGCAAACCAAACTATTACTAAATTGGTTACGACATTAAGAGCACGAAAGTATTCCTAGTGCCCAAAGTATTATCTTCTAAAAACAGACACTAAATCCAGATTTGGTGGTGCACACTTGTAATCCCATAGTTGAGAGGCTAAAGTAAGAGGATCTCAGGTTCAAAGCCATCCTGGGACTATATTAACAAGATCCTGTCTCAAAGAAGCAAACAAAAAACCCAATTACATGACAAGCCATCCAATAATTACAACAACATAAAAATTACCATCGGAGGCTGAGTATGCTTTTAATCCAGCACTCTGGAGGCAGATCTCTGTGAGTTCAAGGCCAGCCTAGTCTACATAGTGACAGTTTCAAGACAGCCTGAACTAAATAAGGATTTTTTTTTTTTTTTGAGACAGGGTTTCTCTGTGTAGTTTTGGTGCCTGTCCTGGATTTCGCTCTGTAGACCAGGCTGGCCTCAAACTCACAGAGATCTGCCTGGCTCTGTCTCATGAGTGATGGGATCAAAGGCATGCGTCATCACCGCCCAGCATAGCCTGAACTAAATAGAAAAACCCTGTTTTAAAAAAACAAAACAATGGGCTGGAGAGATGGCTCAGAGGTTAAGAGCACTGACTGCTCTTTCAGAGGTCCTGAGTTCAATTCCCAGCAATCACATGGTGGCTCACAACCATCTGTAATGAGATCTGGTGCCCTCTTCTGGCCTGCAGGGATACATGCTGTATACATAATAAATAAATAAATCTTAAAAAAATAAAATAAAAAACAAATAAACAAACAAAAACAATCAGAGCTTTGCTACTGATCATTCCTGCTTGATCTCATTCCAAACCTGACATTTATTATTATTATTATTATTATTATTATTATTTTTTTTTTTTTGGTTTTTCGAGACAGGGTTTCTCTGTGTAGCTTTGCGCCTCTCCTGGAACTCTCTTGGTAGCCCAGGCTGGCCTCGAACTCACAGAGATTCGCCTGGCTCTGCCTCCCGAGTGCTGGGATTAAAGGCGTGCGCCACCACCGCTCGGCCTAACATTTATTATTAAGAACATTATTCTACTTTAAAAAATACTATTTATTTATGTATTTTATGAGTACTCTATTTGCATATACACCTGTATGCCAGAAGAGGGCATCAGGATTCCATCTAAGGACCTCTGGAGGAGCAGCCAGGGCTCTTAACCACTGAGCCATCTCTTCAGCCCCCTCCATTATCCTATTTTTTTTTATAGAAAATAAACTTAAATAAATGTCATGATCAGGAAAATTTATTTAAATGTTCCTTTAAAGAAAATAAAAAAAATTAAACAGAATGAGTGAGATTGTTAATAATATGGGATTTCTTTAATTATTTAACTCTTTACATGTTCACACAGAAAATTTGACTTATAAAAGTATGATTTATATGTACCTTTCCAGGAATATGCATTATCTAATACAACAATAAAAACACGCACACACACATTTTTTAAAATTTTTTCTTCCCTCCTTCTTTTTTTTGAGACAGAGTCTCATAGATTCCATGCCGGCCTCTAACTTGCTATTTAACTAAGTATGACCTTGAACTTCTAATCCTGCAGAGTTCTGGGATTACAGACATGATTTTACGTGGTGCTGAGGACTGAACCTAAGGCTTTGTGCACGCTAGGCAAGTACATTATCAACTGAGCTACATACCTAGTCCCTTGGTTCCTTAAGGTTAATTATTATAAAGGAATCTTATGATCGCAAGGAGATACTAGATACATGATATATTAAAAACATTAGACAAAAATTCTAAAAAGACACCACAGGAGAGGGAATATTTCATATCAATTCTGTTCTTTTAAGAAGACTGGAAAAATATAACTCAAATCCACTCATAATACAATATATTTTCCTACCTGAAGAGTGTCTACTCCTGGTTTCATGGCCCTGAGGATGCCCACAGCAGCACTGACTAAACTGTTCAGGAATGGTACCAACTAGAAATGAAACAAAGAATAAGAAAAATTTCAAAAACAATAAAGGATAGAAATGGACAACACACACACACACACACACACACACACACACACACACACACACACACACACAAGCTGCTCAGTCTGTAATAGTTTATATAATTCTAACTGGCAAAGATTTAATATACCTAATCAGTGTTCTAGGTGCCAGGAAGGCTGAGATTTTAAAAGTATTGTATAACAATAAAACAAATAACTGTCCCCAACAGGTAGGTTGTTGTAACAGAAGTTCCAGAGTTTGGATAAATGTGGGCTTGTGGGGTTGCAGGTCCAGCTGACAGATAATCACATTTGTGCTGAGGTCAGGCTCCTGAAGGCTGCTACCAACCAAAGACAAATTTAGGCCTGTTGAATAGGTCAAGGAATTCATCTGACATCTCAGTGCTTAGGGCTATTCTTGTAGTCTGGACAAAACTTTATAGACTTGGCTATCGTCTGAGGCTCTTTCTTCTTTCTTGATTTTCCCCTCCTCTCCCAGGTGTCAAATCTGTACCTTGGACTGAAGCTTTCTCTGCTTCCTCTTGACCCTCCCCTTAGCCTTTACAGGTGGTTTCCCAATCACTCTCCTGGATACACAAGACTTTCTTTTCATCTACCTTCCTGTGAACACAAACTGCCGTGAGCAAGCAAGGAGTTTCAGGGTGTTTACACAGACATAAGACAGGTCTATCACAGGAAAGGGCTCTGTCAAGTGGTGAGGAATGGGCCCTTTCAGCTGTAAGGATAACATGTGGATCTTGTCTTTGCAGACCATAGACAGCATGCTCCAGTGGCACCTGTCGGAGTGAGGCAAGGCCACCATTTGGTTTGAACAGATTTTCTTTTCTTTTCTTTTCTTTTTTTTTTTTTATTAGCAAAAACCAGAATGGGTAATGAGGCTCTTTCAATTTTGTTTTTTTGTGTGGTACATAAATATGGATGCCAGAAGTTGATGCTGGCTGTCTTTTATGACTCTCTTCCTCGTTTTTTGAGACAGGGTCTTTTACTGAGCCAACCAGCCCTGCTATCCACTCGCCCTGCTTTTCCCCAGTGCTGGGGTTACAGATGTTTGCTGCTTTCACACGGGTGCTGGAAATCCTAATCCAGATCTTCATGCTTCCATGGAAAGCACTCTACCACTGAGTCGTCTTCTCAGTCCCTGGCTTAAAGCTTAAAACACAGTATCAGCGAGTTGCTGTATTCTGACTACAGATGACTAGAGATGTCTCGGTACTCTGAGCAGGAGATACTACAGACCTAGGTACTTTGGCCTCCCTTACATATACTCTGACTTCAGAACTGTGTTTCTTAATTTCACTTAAAATGCTGTTTATTTTTCTGTTTACTGTGGTTTCTGGTATTTTTGTTTGTTTTAGGTTTTCTTAAACAACCACCAAGGAAAAGTAGGAATATCTGGGGCTGGAGAGATGGCTCAGAGGTTAAGAGCACTAACTGCCCTTCCAGAGGTCCTGAGTTCAATTCCCAGTAACCACACGGTAGCTCACAACCATCTGTAATAAGATCTGGTGCCCTCTTTTGGCCTGCAAGCAGACATGCCGGCAGAATACTGTATACATAATAAACAAACAAACAAACAAACAAATAAATAAATAAATACAGGAGGATTTGTAACAAAGTTGCTGACATATTATCACTCTGAGCCAGAAAGCTTCTGGTGAATGTGACCCAGGGCTGTTGTATTTTAATTAATCTTTACTCATCTGAGTGTTAAGTAGGGAAAACATTTGATTTTTTTAACCCAGGGCTTAGGCTAACCAGAGGATGAGGATACTTTTGAGATAAAAGATACATTTATATTTCCAACAGTCATCATACAGATTAGAAATTTTATTTTTCCTTTTCTCTCCTGTGTCTCTCTTGCTCACTCTTCCTCCTTATTCTTTGAGGCACAGTCTCCCAATCAAATCCAGATGTCACCAGCTTGCTAGGGAGAAGCAAAGAGGAATCTACTTTGTCTGCCTTCCAAGGCTGGGATTACAGGTAGGTCACCAAACCTATCTAGCATTTTTGTGGGTTCTTGGGATCTGAACTCCAGTCCTTATGTTCACCTGACAAGTCATCCCCCAGGTTCCAATACAGAGATTATTTATTTATGTATTTACTTATGTTATTTACTTTGTTTTTTCCTTTTTTTTTATATTTCTTTTCTTTCTTTGATTACTTTGTTTTTTTCAAGATAAGAGTTTCACTGTATAGCTTTGGCTGTATTGGAACTCACTCTGTAGATCAGGCTAGCTTCAAACTCACAGAGATCCACATGCCTCTGCCTCCCAAGTGCTGGGATTAAAGGTGTGTACCACCACATCTGGCCAATATAGAGATTTTTAAGGTGAAGTTGGGAGTAGAATGCAGTACTTCCCAAATTACCACACAGAGGCTTATATTAATTATAAATACTCAGCCAATAGCTTATGCTTGTTACTAGCTAATTCTTAAATTAACCCATATTCCTTATTTAAACCCTGCCACATGGCTGTACCTTTATTAGCATGGCACGTTCATCTCCACAGGACTCTGTCCTTCCCAGAGTCTTCTGTCCTGAAAATCCTGTCTAGCTAATGGCTAGTCAGCTTGTTTATTAAACCAATCACAGCAACAAATCTTCACAGTGTACAAAGAGAATTATTCCACAGCACAGTATGTCCTATAATCAGCTTAAAAGCACTGTTATCATCACCCAGTGTTCCTTAAGAATGTGCTATATCAAATTTGTTACAGAGAAAATCAGGTTAAAAACGACTGCATTCAATTCTCCTCACCCAAAGGGGATGGTGAGTAAGGCCTGGAGGAGCCAGTTGAGAGTCTTCGTCCTCCTGTCTGCACTGCTTCTGCTGGTACAGGAGAGCAGGACCCAACCCGGAGGAAGCCCAGGGGGCTGGTGTTAGACCTTCGTACTACTGCAGATCTGAAAAGAAAAAGAGAATTATTTCCTATCTGATAGGACCCAGGTCAGAACTTTATTTCTGACACTTTTTTTCTGATAACTCCAGACAGCATTCCATGTAGAATAGTTTTAAAACATATAACACATAATGGTTACAAGGAACAAAAATGAAAAATGTAAAATGAGCCAGGTGTGGTGGCACATGTCTTTAACACTTAGGAGGCTGAGGCAGGTGGACATAGAGAGTTCCAGGACTACACAACGAGATCTGGTCTCAGGAAAAAAAAAAAAAAAAAGAAATAGTAGTATAATGATAAAGTTTCTTCTCTTTTCTACCCAATTCTTCATGCTTCTCCACCCTTATTACGAAGGTTACCACTATTCTTAGTTTCTGGTATATTCTTCCTGAGTTCACTAATGCCCTGAATGTATAACATTACTATCAGCTTTTAATAACTGAGTAACACATGGCATACCCATCATTGTCAATCTGGACTCAGGTCCAGTTTCTTTTATCCTCTGAAAAACTATTTAGCTTCTAGACAGCTTTTATTAACTTCTATATCTTGTTATTTATTATATATAAACAAAGCTTTTAAATTAAAATAATAATTAACATATTACATTTAACCTAAGATTACAAAAGGTAAATATATTTTCCAAGAAAGTCAATTAGAGGGAAGCATGGTATTTTACACTTCTGAAAATCTCTAGTACCCTGCTTAATAGAAGATATCTGAATGTTTATAATTGCTTCTGCAATCAAGTTGTTATATCCTATGTTATTTTGGGTGAAATATAAGAAGACAACACATTTACACAGGTATGTCCTAGAAAAGCAAAAATATTTTGGTAGCCTTTTCAGATAACTGTGATACTCTTCTTTGATACTAAGCAAGTAGTGATTTCTAAAGCATTAGCTACAATGTGAAACTATACATGAATATTTAACATTAAAGTTCATTCTTCTGAAAAGTATTGGCACTTAGAATAAATCTTTAATTTGTGCATCATTTTTAATACAATTTGGACAATACTGTTTCACTGATTATGCAGATAATCCAAATACTGACACATTACACAATATCAAAGGGCCACATTCATACCAAAATGTCACTGATATGGAGCTGGAAAGATGGCTCAGTGGTTAAGAGCATTTTTTGCTCTTGCAGAGGACAGGGGTTCAAGTACAAGCACCCACATGGCAGTTCACAACCATCTGTAACTCCAGTTCCAGGGGATCAAACACCTTCACTCTCTTCTGACATCCAAGGGCATCTAGGCACATAAGTGGTGCACAAACATACATGCAGGCAAAACATTCACACACACAAAATAAATCTAAAAAATGTCACCATCAATCATACAGAAATATCAGAGCAAAAACTAACAATACCTGTCAGCATTACAGTGGTGAGTATGTTTTCCAGAGGTCTGGTTTTGTTTGAAAACTCATTATTGGTATTTATCCTCATTGTTTTCTTCCCAGTAGAAAAACTTAGTTCATTTCTGACAAAAGGGCTGCTCTACTCCCATACCATAGTTTGCCATTCTTTAAAATAAAGAGTGCTCAGTGAAAAGGGGGCTAGTTTAGCTGGCAATCCAATCATGCAATGTTTTCCTAATGCAACTATCTAATACACTACGAACGTGCTGAAGCATTAGCATACTGGGCAGCCTATCCACCCAGGGCTGTGATGTTCAAAGACCAGCTTTTGCTGCTTTGTTGAGGACACTCTTTGTATGTGGCTGCAGAGATCACAAAGACTAACCGTACACTTGTAGGTCATTACCTTGATTCATGTTAAGACATAAGCAGTTTTATTCATTTTTCTCTTCTTCATCATGATGCATACATCAATACAATGAGAAAAGCAAACCATATCCTAGTCTTATTATCAAGCAGTTTTGACCTATGGGGTCTATGAAGGGATCCCAAAACCACACTTTTTGTTTTTGGAGACAGAGTTTCTCTGTTTAATAGCCCTCGCTTGTCCTGGAACTCACTTTGTAGACCAGGTTGGCCTCAAACTCAGAGATCCACCTGCTTCTGCCTCCCAAATGCTGGGATTAAAGGCATGCACCACCACTGCCTGGCTAAAAATCACAATTTTTTCGTTTTATATTATACCTTGGAAACTTCTTTATGTCAGATTTAGCTTCCTTACTCATTTGGAATAGAAGGTACATAGCTTTCTATTGTCATAGATGGAGTATAATAAATCAGTATGAAAACACTGGTGGCACTTGGCTTATTTCTCACCTTTCGGTATTGTAACAATAAGCTATGTCATAGTCAAAGACTGTTTATGGAGAATATGAATCTGACTATGTACAGATATATTAAGAATAAGTTGCTAGAATTGCAGTGTTATTTCCTCCTTCCATGCTACCAAATTCTCTGAGCTGTGGGACTGTAAAGGGCACAATGATTCCCATCCTGTCAGAATCTTGATTATATGCACACTTCTGCTTTGAGGAAGTAGGAATTCTGTCATCATCTTTGTTTTCTCATTATTTTACTTGGGTTCATGGAGTTGGTCTTTACTATCACCTTTGGGGAGGGAGGTGGTCTCAGATGTAGAACAATCACACAACACATAAAAAATCTGCTGAAAGAGAAAGCCTTCTTCCCTTGTTATTTTTTCTTTTCAGACAAAGATTCGCCATGTAGCCCAGAGTTGTTTCAAATTGTCAATCTTCCTGCTTTGGTCTCCCAAGTGATGGGATTATAGTCATGAGCCACCATATCAGAAAAAGTATTCATTAAACAAGTTCTTTTGTATTTTTTCTAGTTTTAAGATAGAGTCTCACTATGTAGCCCTGGCTGGCCTGGAGCTTGCTATGCAGCCAAGGCTGGCTTTCAACTCAAGAGATCCATTTGCCTTTCTTTTTGCAGGGAATAAAAGGTGTGTGCCACCAAACCTGTTTTTGTTGTTGTTGGCTTTGTGTTTTGAGACAAGAGCTCACGTAGCTTGGAATGGCCTTGAATTCACTACTGTTAAGGATAGCTTTGAATTTCTGATCTTCTTGCTTTCTCCTCCCAAAGGCTAGGATCACAGGAATGTGTCATCTTGCCTAGTTTATACAGTGTTTGGGATTGAATGAAGGATTGAATTGTGCATGATGGGTAAGCATTCTGTAACTGAGCTATATCCCCAGCCCAAGTTCTTCCTGGGTAATTATATTCTTTTTTTTTTTTTATTTTCAGAGCTGAGGACCGAACCCTAGGCAAGTGCTCTACCACTGAGCTAAATCTCCAACCCAGGTAATTATATTCTTAGGCAAATACATGTGTGTGAGGTTAAACACAAATAATCTTTGAGTATTAATAACAACAACAACAAAACCTATTAAACAAATAAAAAGAATAAAGACACTGGCTTACCTTGGAGAACCATGTGGATTTGTGCCAGAGCTGGCAGTGGATATAAGATTCTGCTCTATGCGCTGATAATTCCTTACTTGAGTAGGAACTGGAACTGGGGCTGTCTCACTGTGAGGTGACACAGTAGGCTGACACTGCCTGCCACCATAATTTAAGAAAGAAAGAGTAGTCAGACTAATTTTCTTTCAGTTGACCTGTTAGCTATATTTAGAGAAAATTCTAGAAAGCCAAATGATCACTTTTAAATGTGAATAAAAAATAATCCTGTTTAAAAAAACATATGTACCCCAATTTCACATCTGTCAAGAAAACTCCTGCACTCCTGATAGCCTGGTGGTGATGGCCCATGTCTTTAAATCCCAGCACTTAGGAGGCAGAGGCAGGTGGATCTCTGTGAATTCAAGGCCAGCCTGGGCTAACAAAGTGAGTTCCAGGATAGCCAGAGCTTACACAGAGAAACCTGTCTCAAAACTGATTGACAGCAATGGTATGCCCAGTTAAATCATGTAATATCTCAGACTTCCTTATGTGTCCATATATCTTTGTTAGCAGATGAAAGACAGTGAAAGTCTTCTATTCATTTTCCTTCTATCTGCCCAGAATTTGGGAATGCTTGCTCCTAATCCTCCCTAAACAGTCCACCAACTAGGGACCAAACATTCAAACATATGAGCCTATGGGGGCCATTCTCATTTAAACTATCACAAGCATCTTCTTCGTAATCAGTAGCATGAAAACCAAGAACTACAACTGCAGGACTTTACCTGCTGATCAAAAGAATGGGCTTAGAGTTATATCTCTCTGTTCTTGGGTAGAGAAATGATATCTACACTACCAAAAAGTTCATAAAACTACAATCTAGCTGGAAGATTTCTGGTAAAGAAAAAGACATACTACACAGAAAAACCCTGTCTCAAAAAACCAAAAAGAAATACAGACAGACAGACAGACAGAAAGAAAGAAAGAAAGAAAGAAAGAAAGAAAGAAAGAAAGAAAGAAGGAAAGACATACAATCATCCTTTCCCTTAAGAATTAATGCTGACCAAGCATCTTTAATCCCAGCACTCCAAAAGCAGAGGCAGCAGGATCTCTGTGAGTTTGGGGTCAGCCTTATCTACCTAGTGAGTTCCAGGACAGCCAGGGCTATGTAGAGAGACCTTGTCTCGAAATAGATAGAGATAGATAGATAGATAGATAGATAGATAGATAGATAGATAGATAGACAGACAGATAGATAGATAGATAAACAGATAAAGAGTTAATACAAGTGAGCCTATCAATTACCTGAACAAGAACATGGTACCTCAGGAAGCTTCCTGTTCTCCAATTTTTTTTTTTTTTAGATAATTGCTTCATTGCATAGCCCTAGCTGGCTACCAAATGTGACAAGCTGAGTTTGATCCCTGCCAGATGATGGGAAGAGAGAACCCACTCCTGAAAGCTGTCCTCTGACCTCCACATGTATACTATGACATCTGCATATTTATACACACACACACACACACACACACACACACACACACACAAATGTAATAATATAAAGCCTATTTGTACAAATGCACAGGGAAAGTGGCACTGCCCTCAGTAGTCATGAGAAGACCTCATTAAGCAAAAGTAATCCTGGAGGTCAACAGGTGAGTTATCTCTGTAGCCAACAGTGCTGCTCACTGTTGTAGTTTGGAAACTCGGAACTACCAGCAAAGTTCTGGACACCTAAGTTGCCTCCAGCATAATGATCAACACTCAGGAGGTTTGGAAAGTATGAAGGCAGATCCTCTGCATGTATAGAACTCGATGCTACGCTTACTTCTCATACCACAAACTCAGGAAGGGGGGGGTCTACTCAGTACATTTAGTCACACCACAGGGTATGATCTGGGGAGTTTTTGTGGGGCAGGGACAGAACCTGTCTAGTCAACAGAATATGAAGTTAAATGTAGCCAGCTGAGCCCTTTGGTATACGAAGAAGTGGTGGACATGGACACTTGTGTAATACAAGCTCAACAGTAGTATAAACCATAGAAGACAGGAATCCACAAGAGTTCAACTGCCCCCACTCCCCCAAACATAACTGGCAGTGTCCCAAGTTCGGAGGGTAAAGAAAGGAGCTGCTTCAATGCTTCTTCTCTTTCTCTTTGCCTGGTATGCTCACCCCCACCTCATTTACTACACTTTTAATAATTTAAGATTATTGTATTAAGAAAGCTTTCTATAGCCAGGCGGTGGGAGAGCACGCCTTTAATCCCAGCACTCAGGCAGTAGAGGCAGGCAGATCTCGGAGTTTGAAGCCAGTCTGGACTACAGAACAAGTTCCAAGACAGCCAGGGCTACACAGAGAAACCCTGTTTCCAAAAAAAAAAAAAAAAAAAAAAAAAAAAAAGCCAGGCGGTGGTGGCACATATCTTTAATCCTAGCACTCAGGAGGCAGAGACAGGTGGATCTCTGTGAGTTCAAGGCCAGCCTGGTCTACAGAGCAAGATCCAGGACAGGCACCAAAACTACACAGAGAAACCCTGTCTCAAAAAAACAAACAAACAACAGAAAAAGAAAGAATGAAAGAATATTTTTATATTTTCTGCATACATTTAAATTTTGCTCATGTACCTTTCATTATTGAACAATGCATGCACGCACACACACACACAAGTAAGTAAATAACTTTTTTAAAAATGGAGATGTTAGCCAGGTGGTGGTGGCATATGCCTTTAATCCCAGCATTCAGAAGGCAGAGGCGGGCAGATCTCTGTGAGTTCGAGCCAGCCTGGTCTACAGGGCAAGTTCCAGGACAGGCTCCAAAGCTACTCAGAGAAACCCTGTCTTGAACCCCCTGCCAAATGTAGACATTCAGAAAAGACTTTTCCTGATTAAAAAAAAAAAGACACGCCAGGTGGTGGTGGTGCACACCTTTAATCCCAGCACTTGGGAGGCAGAGGCAGGCGGATCTCTGTGAGTTCGAGGCCAGCCTGGTCTACAGAGTGAGTTCCAGGACAGGCACCAAAACTACACAGAGAAACCTTGTCTCGAAAAACCATTAAAAAAAGACACTAAATAGTAATATGAAGCCATAAAAACATATATAGGTTGGCCTGGGTGTTAGCACACACCTTTAATCCCAGCACATGGGAGGCAGAGGTGGGAGGATCCATGTGATTTTGGGTCCAGCCTGGTCTACATTTCAGCTCCAGGACAGCCAGGGTTACATAGAGAGAGCCTGTCTTTTAAAAAAAAAGGAGGGGGAGTCTATCAAGGTATAGGTAAACATGTGGACAAATATACAATTCTGTATTACTATATTGGATTTATCAATTAAATTTAAATTGCTATGCAGAATTAATTGGCAAAAACACAAATTTCTATAAACCAATATCAATGGGCACACAGCATATAAATAAAGATATATTCCTACCAGGTAGTGGTAGCACAGCTGGGTGGTGGTGCACGCTTTTAATCCCAGCACTCAGGAGGCAGAGGTAAGTGGATCTCTGTGAGTTCGAGGCCAGCCTAGTCTACAAGTTCCAGGACAGCCAGGGCTACACAGAGAAACCCTGTCTTGAAAAAACAAAAAGGGGGAAAAAAGATATACTCCCAGGAAGTGGGGGAAATCAGCTGCAACATCGGTCACTCGACTGAGTGCCAGGGTTAATCAGGCTGCATAACAATGAGAATATACTTAACCTACTGCACTATAAGCTTTGACGTAGTTAAGAGGATAGAGTTTATGCATTTGTTATCATAATCTGTTTTAAGATGGCTGCAGGCTGCAATTGTGCATGAGCAGCTGTCTATGGAGAGACCTAGATTCAAAGAGGGAGACTACCGCCAGGGGAAATTGGCGACTAAAGCGGCCTGAATCGGATTTAGCACTCAGGCCTTTGAGTCGGGAGATACGAAGACTTCCAAAAACAGACCAGTTCCTCGGATGAGCCCCTCAGAGATGAAGGGGCAGCAGAAAACAGCTGAGACCAGAGAGGGACAGTGCAGATTCAGGAAGGTGCAGTGGCTACTGGAGAGGACCCAACTAGTGTAGCTATCGCCAGCATCCAGTCAGCTGCTACTTCTCCGACCCCAACGTCAAGGACGTCTTCTGAACAGAGAGTGGGGGCCAGGTGAAGTAGAGGGTGATCAAGGAGTCTGAAGGGCAGCTGGATGGCCAGACAGAGGGTACTGGTGCCATCAGTGGCTACCCTGCCCCACACTCTATGACCCAGGCAGTGATCCAGGGTGCTTTCACCAGTGACGATGCAGCTGACACAGAGGGAAGAGCTGCTGAAACACTTTATACTTACTTTCCCAGCACTGCAATCTGGGAGTACAACTGCTGTTGTTACCACCCAGGGCTCAGAGGCACTTTTGGGGCAGGCAGCCCCTCCCAGTAACAGTCAGTTCTTTGTGATGATGTCACCACAAGAAGTATTGCAGGGAGGGAGCCAGCGTTCAATTGTCTCCAGGACCCACCCTTATTTCCCATAGTCAGAGGCTCCCAGGACAACTCAAAATGAGAAACGCCGGGCTCATCATGAGTGGAGCGCTGCCGCCTGGACAAGATCAACAACTGGATTGTGCAGCTGTTCAAAGTCATCCCAGACTGCTCTATGGAGAGCACCAAGTCTGGCCAGAGTAAAGGTGGAATCCTATCCAAAGCCTGTGATTACATCCAGGAGCTGCAGCAGAGCAACCACCGTTGTCTGAAGAACTGCAGGGGTTAGATCAACTGCAGCTAGACAATGATGTGCTTCAACAACAGGTGAAAGACCTTAACAAGAACCTGCTACTACGCGCTCAGTTACCGCATCATGGATTAGAGGTCATCATCAAGAATGACAGCAACTGCCGGTCGGTGGTGGCGCACGCCTTTAATCCCAGCACTCGGGAGGCAGAGGCAGGCGGATCTCTGTGAGTTTGAGGCCAGCCTGGGCTACCAAGTGAGTTCCAGGAAAGGCGCAAAGCTACACAGAGAAACCCTGTCTCGAAAAACCAAAAAAAAAAAAAAAAAAAAAAAAAAAGAATGACAGCAACTAACTATGGGGATTTGGGGGCTTTGGGCCCTAGAACTGCAGAGAGCCCAGAGCAACAGGCTAATCCCATGCCCCTTTCCTTCACTGCCTACTTCTGGCAGGGACCGGGGCAGTCTGGCAAGCGTGACTTTGAACTGAGGCCCTGTGGTGTGTCAGTCTGCAGTGAGTGGTGTGAAACACAAAGTGGACGTGTACTGACAGCCTTGCCTGCTCCCACTGTGTAGTCCCTGGGCCCTTGTGCTCCTTTTGCACACTGCATGTGCTCTACCATGGACACTGGACACACTGAATCTGGGCTTGCCTTGTGCTTGCTTAGAGTGCCCAGCAGAGGGTCTGTGCACACTCTCTGGGTCCAGCACTTGCACTGGCTCTTCCTTTCCTGGAGCAGAAGTTAAGATATGCACCTGATTACTCTGGGGAGCAGGCTTATTCAGGAGGTGGGGAAGGATGCTAGGTGGCTGCTATCCCATGAATAGTAGAGGGGCCAGTGAGCAGCTGGGCCTCTGCAGAAGTCTCTGAAGGCAGGGAGAAAGATAGGCAGGGGCTCACTGAGAGCCTTCCCCTTCTGGGGATGGTTCTTTTTATTTCTTTTCTTTTTCTTTCTTTCTTTCCTTTTTTTTTTAAAGATAAAATTGTTTAGAGCCACAAATAAAATGTTTTAATGGGTTTAGAGCCACAGGGCTGTAATCCTAGCCACTTTGGAAGCTGAGGCAAGATTTCTAGTTCAAGGCTGCCTGGATAACATAGAAACTGTCTTAAAATGAAAACCAAAAAATAAGCGGGGAATACAGCTCAGTGGCACAGAACTTCCCTACCATGTGCAAGGCTCTAGATTTAAACTCTAGCACTGCAAGTACATACATAAACACATAAAGGAAAACTATTATTTTTTCTTTTATAAAATTGTTAGCTTTTCCTAGTAGTGCAAGCCTGCTCAAGAGACAAGACAGAAGAAGTGCAAGTTCAAGGTCAGCTTGAGCTTCCATGAGTTCAAGTCCAGCCTAGGCAACTTAGCAAAATGCTATCTCAAAATAAGAAAAAAAAAATTGTAATGGGCTGGGTACACAGTTCAATAGCAGTGTCTGAGGTGTTAGGTTCAATCCCCAGGCTCAAAATGAATGAACAACAAAACAAAAACCAAGCTCCCAAAATAGTATATATGCATGTTATACACATGAATGTATACATGTGTAAATCAAGAACAAAATTTAGTAAAGTCACAAAAATAACAAAATATGAAAAATGTTTCTTAAATTAAAATGTGAACTTCTGATCATCCTGCTTCCACCTTCCAAGTGCTAAGATTACAATGGTGTGCCACAGTATTCACCTACGTGCTCCTGCAGTGGAACCTCGGACTCTGTGCAAGCTAGGAAAGCATTCTACCAACTGAACACATCTCTGGGCCCCAAATATGAAAACTCTTCTGGTAAAATATATAAACATACCCTCCACACATGAAGAATTCATTTGAAGCACGTCTGGCAGCAGTCCCCATCGGCATATCATCTGAAAGAAAGAAAGAATCAACTCGTTATACCACATGTTTTAGAGAACGGAAATCTCTTCCAGCATGATGATTTAGAAATAACCTGAATACAATATGAATTTATTCCCCATTTTTTGGGTTTTTTTTTGGGGGGGGGGGTCATTTGTTTTAGTTTCTTAGACACAGTCTCTCTACATCTGACTGTCCATGAACTCATTATGTAGACCAAACTGGCCTCAAGCTCATAGATACCTGCCTCTGCCTTCCCAATTGCTAGGATTAAAGGTATGTGCCACCATACCAATTTAATTCTTAGGTTTTGATTTCTTCCATGAGAAATAGGTTCTTCTTTATGGCTTTAGGCAAATTCACCACTCTAATTTCTCCTGGCTGAATCTGAACTGCAGGCCTGGCAAAGACCCTCTTGTCTGGGTGTTTGTAGGCTGTGGCTGGGCATCACCCAGCATAGTCCATGATCTTTTTCTGAGTTAAAGGTACGTATGTGTTGCTATGTTAATGTCTTTCTTCACTATTTACCATGTACAAAAACCATGCTATTATTTTTATCAGGTTACTTTTTATAGATCACTGAGAAGAAGTGTTGAATACTATGTCCCCAATATCATTTTGCCCAGGGGCTCTGTGATTTCCTTTCCTTTCCTAGGCTTGTGTAATTTTGTGTGTTGTGTGTGTGTGGTAATTCTGTGTGTTGTGTGTGTGGTTCTTGGTTGTTGTTGAGATGTGTCTCACTGTGTTGCTCAGACTAGTTTGAAAGTCACAGACTCAAGGGTCCTTCCCACATCATGATCTGCCCTGCCTTTCCTTCCAAGCTGTATCTGGGACTTCAGGTATGTATCACCATGCTGAGCTTGCTTTTACACTCTTGGCTTTTTGAGACAGATTCTCCTGATGGCTTAATGACTTTCACCACACAATTTGCACAGAATATATACATTATATTATACTTTAACTGGTTATAAAACAAAGTATAGCTCAACAGAATGCTGGAGTACCCATCCTTTTTATAATACTTCTGTCAGATTCTGCATAGCTTGTTGAATAAGAAATTGTTCTTTTGAATGCAGTAGCAGATACCACAGGCCATCTTCATCTTCTTGCCTATCTTTTATATATATCAGTTCCACACAGTTGAGAACTTGGGCCTGTCACTGTTATACTCACTACATCACATTATCCTATGTCATTCTATGTGATGTTAAATAACAGTTGATTAAATAATATATTTTTGAAAAAAAAATGGGCTGGAGAGATGGCTCAGAGGTTAAGAGCACTGGCTGCTCATCCAGAGGTCCTGAGTTCAATTCCAAGCAACCACAAGGTGGCTCACAACATCTATAATGAGATCTGATGCCCTCTTCTGGCATGCAGGCATACATGCAGATGTAACATGGTATATGTAATAAATAAATAAAGATGTATAAATACATCTTTAAAAAAAAACATGCTGATAATCTATACTCAAAAAGAAAGGGGAGTTACCAAAACTCCTGTGAATGATCCTTATAAGAAACTGAGTACTGCATTTATTTGGAACATCTCAAGCCCAGCTCTCATGAACTTATAGCCTAGAAGTCAAAGAAATTCTAGGATATAGAGAAATAATATCAGGTAGTGATAAGGAGGTCTAGGGAAACTAAATGAAGGCAATGAACAGAAAGTCGTGGAGCAAGACAGACGTCTACTTAAAGCCTCAAACAGACCCTGTGTAGAAATAAGGAAACTGGAAGAGGCAGAAATGTACACTTGAGGTCAGAGAGACAGCTCAGTGATTAAGAACATCTATTGCTCTTCCAGAGGACCCAAGCTTGGTTCCCACACCCACATCAGGCAGCTCACAACCGTCTGTTACACTAGATCCAGAGGATCCAATACTCTGGACTGGCCTCCTCAAGCACTGCATTCAAGTGCACAACCTTCTCCCACCTACATATACAAGTAATTAAAAACAAAATCTAAAAAAAAAAAAGACACACACACACATTCATGTTTCATAAATGTACTTTGTTTTTTAAGTTTTGAGTTTGAAACTAAGTAATTATAAAACAAAATTAAATCAAAAGAAATAAGAAATAATCCCTAGAAACCAAAAGTAGTATGAAGCAAGGAATTTAACTACATATCAACTTGGTAACTTAATCACAAAGTGGGAAGATATTTCAAGTGACTTAGGTCTGAATAATTTGTATATCCCTAAAAACAAAAGGCTCCAAAAGGAAGATCTCCAATAGCTTTTAGTAATTATATTTAAGTCCTATTTATATTGTCCTACGATCTCACACTAGGACTTTGAAACCTCACAGGCAAAAGGAGACAAATAAGAACCTGTACTTAACAGGCAAGGAGAGGAGAAAAGCTTACTACCATAGAAATGTACAAGCTGGGGCTGGTTTTGGTTCAATACTCTTGTATTTACCCCCGCCACACACACACACAAATACACACACTCAGGAAGGTAGTACACTCCTCTTGAGAATATGCCTCACAAAGGGAAAAAGAACAAGAAAGAAACTAAGGAAGGGAGGGAGGAAAGGAAGAAGGGAAGAAAGTAAATCAGAAAGCTGATGGGTAAGACTAGGTTCTTTTCTTGTTTGTTTTTTTTAAGATTAGGTTCTTTTTCATCTACTTGACCCAAGGAAACAGAATGATTAACTCAGAAATAAATCACTTTACATCACAGAACCCTAAAAGGCTTTAAATAACTAGCGATACCAGATGACTATACCTTTCAAAGTAGGACCAAAGACAGATTATCTGAAAGTTTGGTTTAAAAAGACAGGCTGATCTCCGTGGGACCAGACCAGAACGGATCTGAACCTTCGGTCTGAGGCCAACCCAGGGCCCAGCTGCTGATCCTGCGAAACCCAACAACATGGAGGTGTTGGTGAGACTACCCTGCTCAGCTGAGATCCATTTGGGAGAGGATTCAGAATCCTACAGTCTGCAGTCTGAGGAAACAAGATCAGCTGAGGAGTTGACGAATGAGCAAAATGTGACCTGAGAACACAAAAGAAGGCGCTGCCCAGCCACCGAATCAGATCACCAGAATCATAAGCCTACTCTACACCGACGGGGGACAGGTAAGCCCCCATCTCCGGACTGGCAGATCAGGTCTCTAGCCCCTAGGCCCCAGCCATCGGAGCTCCAGGGACCAGATAGCTAACTTTCCCTGCTCCCCCCCAAAAAAACAACCAACCAACCAACCAAACAAAAACAAACAAACCAACCCCTACGAACCTAACAACCACGGAAACCATAAGCACCAACTGGGAACAACTGCTCCCTGAGACAGAACCCACTAACACTGATTGGGCTAAGCTGCTCCCAAAGAAACAGAGCCCAACAGCACCGATTTGACCAAGAACTTCTAGTGGACCAAGACTAACAATTGGAACAAGAGAGGCACCTTCAGACACAGACACTGCCTGCACCGAGCAGAGGAAGAGATGAGTAGATGCCAGTGCAAAAATACAGGCAACAACATACAGACCTATATGACAACATCAGAACCTAGTGATTCTACACCTGCAAGACCTGAACATACCAAGGCAGAAGAAATAGAAGAAATCAATCCTAAACATGACTTTAAGAAGATAGAGGCCCTTAAAGAAGAAATTAAAAATTCCCTTAAAGAGGAAATAAAAAATTCCCTTAAAGAAATGGAAGAAAAAACAAACAAAAAAATTGGAAGAAATCAAAGAAAATCAAGAAAAAGTAATTACACAGATGAAGGAAACAATTCAAGATTTGAAAATTGAAATTGGGACAATAAAGAAAACACAACTGAGGGAATGCTGGAAATAGAAATCCTGACTAAACGAACAGGAATTACAGAAACAAGCATAACCAACTGAATGCAAGAGATGGAACAGAGACTCTCTGACACAGAAGACACAATACAGAAAATAGATCCATCAGTCAAAGAAAACACTAAAGACAAAAAAGTCGTAACACAAAACGTCCAAGAAATTTGGGACACCATGAAAAGACCAAACCTAAGAATAATAGGGATAGAAGAAGAAGAATACCAACTCAAAGGCACGGAAAATATATTCGACAAAATCATAGAAGAAAACTTTCCTAACCTAAAGAAAGAAATACCTATGAAGATACAAGAAGCTTACAGAACACCAAATAGGCTGGATCAAAAAAAAAAAAAAAAAAAGTTCCCTCGCCAATAATAATCAAAACACTAAACATACAGAACAAAGAAAAAATATTAAGAGCCACAAAAGAAAAAGACCAAGTAACATATAAAGGCAGACCCATCCGAATAATACCTGACTTCTCAATGGAGACTATGAAAGCTAGAAGGTCCTGGGCAAACGTTATGCAGACACTAAGAGACCACGGATGCCAACCCAGACTATTATACCCAGCAAAACTCTCAATCACCATAGGTGGAGTAAACAAAATATCCCATGATAAAACCAGATTTAATCAATACCTGTTTACAAATCTAGCCCTATAGAAAGCACTAGAAGGAAAAATCCAACCTAAAGAAGCTAAACACACCCACAAAAACTCAAGCAATAGATAATCTCACATCAACAAATATCAAAGAAGGAAAGTGCAACACAAAAAATAACAGAGGAATTAACTATCAATGGTCATTAATATCCATCAATATCAATGGTCTCAACTCACCTATAAAAAGACACAGACTAACAGAATGGATAAGAAAACAGGATCCATCCTTCTGCTGCATATAAGAAACACACCTTAACTTCAAAGACAGACACTATCTCAGAGTAAAGGGCTGGGAAAAGGCTTTCCAATCAAATGGACCTAAGAAGCAAGCTGGTATAGCTATCCTAATATCTAATAAAATAGACTTCAAACTAAAATCAATTGAAAGAGATCAGGATGTACACTACATATTTATCACAGGAAAAATCCACCAAGATGAAGTCTCGATTCTGAACATTTATGCCCCAAATACAAAGGCATCCACATTCATAAAAGAAACATTACTAAAGGTTAAATTGCACATCAAACCCCACACATTAGTAGAGGGAGATTTCAACACACCACTCTCACCAAAAGACAGATCTACCAGACTGAAACTTAACAAAGAAATAAAGGACCTAACAGATGTTATGACTCAAATGGACTTAATAGGTAACTACAGAACATTCCATCCTAACACAAAAGAATATACCTTCTTCTCAGTACCCCAAGGAACCTTCTCAAAAATTGACCACATGCTTGGTCACAAAGCAAATCTCAACAGACACAAAACCATTGGAATAACCTCCTGTATCTTACTGGACCACCATGCCTTAAAATTAGATTTCAACAACAACAGAAATTATAGAAAGCCTACAATCTCATGGAAACTGCATAATGCCCACCTGAAACACCAACGGGTCAAGGAAGAAATAAAGAAATTAAAGATTTCCTAGAATTCAATGAAAGTGAAAGTACAACATACCCAAACTTATGGGACACTATGAAAGCAGTGCTAAGAGAAAAATTCATAGCTCTAAATGCACACATTTTAAAAGAAGAGGGAGAAATCTCATACCAATGACTTAACAGCACAACTGAAAGCTCTAGAACAAAAAGAAACAAATTCACCCAGCAGAAATAGACACCAGGAAATAATCAAATTGAGAGCTGAAATCAATGAAATAGAAACCAAAAGAATAATACAAAAAAAAAAATCAATGAAACAAAGAGTTGGTTCTTTGAAAAAATCAACAAGATAGACAAACCCCTAGCCAAATTAACCAAAAGGCAGAGAGAGAGAGAGCATCCAAATTAACAAAATCAGAAATGAAAAGGGAGACATAACAACAGACAACGAGGGAATCCAGAGAATCATCAGGTCATACTTCAAAAACCTGTACTCCACAAAATTGGGAAATATGGAAGAAATGGACAATTTTCTGGATAGCTACCACATACCAAAGTTAAATCAAGACCAGATAAACTATTTAAATAAACCAATAACCCCTAAAGAAATAGAAACAGTCATCAAAAGTCTCCCAACCAAAAAAAGCCCAGGACTAGATGGTTTCAGTGCATAATTCTACCAGATTTTCAAAGAACTAATTCTAATACTCTTCAAATTGTTCCACACAATAGAAACAGAAGGAACATTACCAAACTCTTTTTTATGAGGCTACAATTACCCTGATACCCAAACCACACAAAGACCCAACAAAGAAAGAGATTAACAGACCAATCTCCCTCATGAATATTGATGCAAAAATACTCAACAAAATATTGACAAACCGAATCCAAGAACACATCCAAAAAATTATCCACCATGACCAAGTAGGTTTCATCCCAGGGATGCAAGGATGGTTCAACATACAAAAATCTGTCAATGTAATACACCATATAAACAAACTGAAAGAAAAAAATCCACATGATCATCTCATTAGATGCTGAAAAAGCCTTTGACAAAATCCAACACCCCTTCATGATAAAGATCTTAGAGAGATCAGGAATACAAGGAACATTCCTAAACATAATAAAGGCAATTTACAGCAAGCCAACAGCCACCATCAAATTAAACAGAGAGGAACTCAAAGTGATTCCACTAAAATCAGAAACAAGACAAGGCTGTCCACTCTCCCCGTATTTATTCAATATAGTACTTGAAGTTCTAGCTAGAGCAGTAAGACAACAAAAGGAGATCAAAGGGATACAAATTGGAAAGAAGTCAAACTTTCACTATTTGCAGATGATAAGATAGTATACATAAATGACCCCAAAAATTCTACCAGGGAACTCTGACAGCTGATAAACTCCTTCAGTAAAGTGGCAGGATACAAGATCAACTCAAAAAAAACCAGTAGCCCTCCTATACACACATGATAAAAGGGCTGAGAAAGAAGTCAGAAACATCACCCTTTACAATAGCCACAAATGATATAAAATACCTTGGGATAACACTAACTAAACAAGTGAAGGACCTTTTTGATAAGAACTTTAAATCTCTAAAGAAAGAAATTGAAGAAGATATCAGAAAATGGAAGGATCTCCCATGCTCATGGATAGGTAGGAGTAACAGTAAAAATGGCAATCTTACCAAAAGCAATCTACAGATTCAATGCAATCCCCATCGAAATCCCAACACAATTCTTCACAGACTTGGAAAGAAAAATACTCAACTTCATATGGAAAAACAAAAGACCCAGTGTAGCTTGAGTTTTTCTGCCTTGCCCACAGTCAGGACAAATCTCTCTCACCCACCAGTCCCACAGCCGCTCAGACCCATCCAAGTAAACACAGAGACTTATATTGCTTACAAACTATATGGCCGTGGCAGGCTTTTTGCTAACTGTTCTTATATCTTAAATTAATCCATTTCTATAAATCTATACCTTGCCACGTGGCTCGTGGCTTACTGGCATCTTCACATGCGGCTTGTCATGGTGGCGGCTGGCAGTGTCTCCCTCCCCAGCTTCCTGTTCTCAATTCTCCTCTCTGTTAGTCCCGCCTATACTTCCTGCCTGGCCACTGGCCAATCAGTGATTTATTTATTGACCAATCAGATCAGCAACACATTTGACATACAGACCATCCCACAGCAACCCAGGATAGCTAAAAGAATCCTGTATAATAAAGCAACCTCTGGAGGCATCACCATCACTGACATAAAGATCTACTATAGAGCTATAGTAATAAAAACAGCTTGGTACTGGTATAAAAACTGACATACAGACCAATGGAATCGAATTCAAGACCCTGACATTAACCCACGCACATATGAACACCTGATTTTTGACAAAGAAGCCAAAACTATACAATGGAAAAAAGAAAGTATTTTCAACAAATGGTGCTGGCATAACTGGATGTTAATATGTGAAAGATTACAAATAGATCCATATCTGTAACCATGCACAAAACTCAAGTCCAAGTGGATCAAAGACCTCAACATAAATCCAGTTACACTAAACTTAATAGAAGGGAAAGTAGGAAGTACTCTTGAATGCAATGGCACAGGAGAACACTTCCTAAATATAACACCAGCAGCACAGACACTGAGCACAACAATTAATAAATGGGACCTCTTGAAAATGAGAAGCTTTTGTAGGGCAAAAGACACAGTCAATAAGACAAAAAGACAGCCTACCGAATGGGAAAAGATCTTCACCAACCCCACATCTGACAGAGGACTGATCTCCAAAGTATATAAAGAACTCAAGAAACTAGACAGCAAAATACTGAACAATCCAATTAAAAAAATGGGCTAAAGAGCTAAACAGAGAATTCTCAAAAGGAGAATCACAAATGGCTGAAAGGTATTTAAAGAAATGCTCAACATCCTTAATCATCAAAGAAATGCAAATCAAAATGACTCTGAGATACCACCTTACACCTGTCAGAATGGCTTAGACCAAAAACATTAATGACAGTCAATGTTGGAGAGGATGAGGAGCAAAGGGAACACTCCTCCACTGTTGGTGGGAATGCAAACTTGTACAACCACTGTGGAAATCAGTATGGCAGTTGCTCAGAAAATTGAGAATTGATCTACCTCAAGACCCAGCCATACCACTCTTGGGCATATACCCAAGGAATGCTCAATCATACCACGAAGATACGTGCTCAACTATGTTTATAGCAGCACTATTTGTAATAGCCAGAACCTGGAAACAACCTAGGTGCCTGTCAACTGAAGAATGGATTAAGAAAATGTGGTACATATACACAATGGAGTACTACTCAGCAGAGAAAAACAGTGACAGCATGAAATTTGCAGGCAAATGGATCGAACTAGAAAATATCATCCTGAGTGAGGTAACCCAAACCCAGAAGAACAGACATGGTATGTACCCACTCATAAATGGATTCTAGATATAAAACAAAGAACAATCAGACTGTAACCTACAGAATCAGGGAAGCTATATAGCAGGGGGGACCCTAGGATGACTGTGGTTTTACTCAATTACTGGGCAAGCCTCAATCAAACATTTCACTATTAGGATAAGAATTTATACTGTATCAAGCTGATAATAGAAAAATAAATAAATAAATAAAAATGGGAAAAAAAGACAGGCTTGCAAGTTGGCTCAGCAGGTAAGGATGCTTGCCACCAAGCCTGAAGATCTGAGTTCAAGCCCCAGGGCCCACATAGAAGGAGAGAACTGACTTCTGAAAGCTGTCCTCCAACCTTCACAAACATATATATATATATATATATACATAAATAAATTCAATAGAAAACAAAGCCGGTTATGATGGCACACACCTTTATTTCAGCACTTGGGAGGCTGAGGCAGGCAGATCTCTGAGTTTGAGGCGAGTCCAGTCTACAGAGCTAGTTCTAGGACAGACAGAACTACACAGAGAAACCCTGTCTTGAAACAAAAACAAACAAACAAAAATTAAAGTTAGAATACAGTAAATAATAGCATATTAGAATTTTTGGTAAATGAGCAGATTATAACTGTTTATGTTGTGGAGGAAAAGATGTTACTGGGAGAATATAGTTATGTTTCATTATGGTAACCATTTTACTAGGTATGCTTACTGTCAAAATATCCTATACCTTAAATGTAACTATTGCATTTACTTTAAACTATACAGAGGGAAGAGCAGCTGAAGCAGTCCTCTCCAGTTTTCTGTAGACAGCAATGCTCATCCACAACTAGGGCTGAAAACTGGATCTACGCACTTGAGACAGAGTCAGACTGCTCCTGTACTACAGAATGCACAAAGAATTAAGGTGAGATCACTACAGCTGCCGAGTGGTGGTGGCGCACGCCTTTAATCCCAGCACTCAGGAGGCAGAGCCAGGCAGATCTCTGTGAGTTCAAGGCCAGCCTGGGCTACAGAGTGAGTTCCAGGACAAGCACCAAAACTACACAGAGAAACCCTGTCTTGAAAAACCAAAATAGAGTACTACAGCTAAAATGACTGACAAGTTATTAAGTGAAATTTTATACTAACTCTTGAAACTACAGGCATTCATTATACACTAAAATACTACCAGGATTATATTCTTTAGGCAGAAGACCATGTCAGAGCAGGTTTCCACAAAGGAGATAGTCCAATGAGATGTCACAGCCATATATACCACTCAGTACGGACACTGAGGTAAGACACAGCTTTCTTTCTTTTTTCTTTTCTTTCTTGTGTGTGTGTTTTTATATTTATTTATTTATTTATTTGTTGTTTGTTTGTTTGTTTGAGACAGGGTTTTTCTGTGTAGTTTTTGGTGCCTGTCCTGGATCTCGCTCTGTAGACCAGGCTGGCTTCGAACTCACAGAGATCTGCCTGGCTCTGCCTCCTGAGTGCTGGGATTAAAGGTGTGCACCACCACCGTCCAGCTTATTTATTTATTTAGAGACAGGGTCTCACTATGTAGCTCTGGCTGTCCTGGAACTCACTATGTAGATCAGGCTGGCCTTGAACTCAGAGATCTGCCTGCCTCTGCCTCCCAAGTACTGGGATTAAAGGTGCACATCACTATGCCTGGCTAAAACACAGCTTTCAAGCTTCCATTGGTGGGTAGGTCTTTAATCCCAGCACTTGGAAGACAGAGGCAGGTAGATCTCTGAATTTGAGGACAGTCTGGTCTACAAAGCAAATTCCAGAATAGCCAGGGCTACACAGAGAAACCCTATCTTGAAAAACAAAACAAAACAAAAAAACAAAACCAAAAAAAAAAAACCAACAACAAAAAAGAATAACAAAACAAAATCTTAATTGCGTTTATTTTCTACTGTAGAATTAGCCAATGCTTTTGCTTTGTTCTATGAAGCAGAGTAAGCATTCCATAGACTGAGTAGTGAAAGTTGGCTTCACAGTCAGAAAGGGCTGAAGAAGGAAAAAACAAAACAAACAAACAAACAAGGAGCTATGGTTATTTACAAGTCACAGTCCTTGTAAGGTTTGAACAGGGTGACAGAGCATAGGAAGTATTAAGTAATTCCTTAGCATTGGGTTACTTGTATAACTCTCTCTCTCTTTATGTGAAAAGACAAAGCAAAGGGAGCTTAATTATGAGCCAGTTGAAACTGGATTGCCTGAGAAATTTAGCTGTTATCTCTCTGCAATTATAGAACTTCTGATTTCATGAAAGATCAGTTTCAGAATGATGCTGTGAAAGAAACTTCAGTGCGAATGACTTCATTCTGATTAGTCACGGAGTCTTAGTCCACAGGTTAGTGCAAAGCAATGACCTCCTGTAAGATTTAGCACTTTTCTGCTAAGTTCTTTATTTACTTGTCAGATTTTTAATTATAGGAGTTCTTATTTCATAGTGCAATATTTTGTTGTATACTCATAATTAAGAGGATGTATGGAGTTGAAGAGATGGCTCAGTGGTTAAGAGCACTGGTTATTCTTGCAGAGGGCCCAGATTCTGTTCCCAGCACCCACATGTTCACAACCATCCTTAACTCCAGCTCTAAGTGATCTAGTTCTCTTTTCCTGCTTCTGTAGGTGCCAGACATACAATGTGCCAGTCAGAACAATCATACTCATAAAATAAAAATAATAATAGCCGGGTGGTGGTGGAATATACCAATCCCAGAACTCAGGAGGCAGAGGCAGGTGGATCTTCGTGAGTTTGAGGCCAGCCTGGTCTACAGAGCAAGTTCCAGGACAGGTTCTAAAGCTATACAGAGAAACCCTGTCTTGAAAAACAAACAAAGTAAAAAAAAATAAAAATAATAAATCTTAATAAAATAATGAAGAATTTAACTGGGGTTGGAGAGATGACTCAGCAGTTAAAAACACTGACTACTCTTCCTAAGGACCCTGGTTTAATTCCCAGCACCCACATGGCAGCTTACAATTGTCTATAACTCCACTTCCAGGGGATCTGATGCCCTCATACAGACATACATGCAGGCAAAACACCAATTCATATGAAATAAAAATAAATAAATCATTTAAAAAATAATAGGGAATTTGAAGTATTCGAAGGGATTAAAGGTATGTGCCACCAGACCAGCTCACGCCAATTAAGACTTTAAACTGGGCCTGCTGCTAAAGCTGATGACCTGAGTCTGATCCTGGGGACCCAGAAGATAGAAGGAAGGAGATGACTCCTAAGGGTTGGTTGTCTTTTGACCTCCAGGCATGCAGGCACACACACTAAATAAATAGTAATTATCAGATCCCTCCATTTACTCGATCTACAAATTAACTGCGTGACGTAAAGCTAAATAAAAAAAAATAGATTTTAAAAAGAAAGTATCATAAATTGGACAGCATAACAGAGATCAGAGGCCCAACCTCTTGACACTGATACTTCACAGAGACAAATTCTGCACTCATAATTTACAAGGTACCCACTCATATTTTATAAAGGTGCCTGTACACAGATACCTATAATACATTTTAAATACTGAAATTTCAGAAATAATTTATTGTAAATGAGTAGGGAGATAGGCAAACGGAGTTTGAGTTGTTCTGTAAAACTGAAGCATTAAGATGAACTAATCACATGACTAGACATGCATCCAGATGCATAACAAAAATAGGAACAAAAACTAGAGAAATAAGTACTGTATGACATTTACTTCAAGTGAAAAAAGACAGAAATACCATGTTTTATATGGGTCCAGGTACAGGCTAAAGGATTAGAACATCTATGGGAAGAATACATATCCTGAGGACTGAGAAGAGGAAAGGGACTTACATGTACTCGTAGTACTTGCCTATATTTAGAAAAGTAGTTTAAGGGCTGGCGAGATGGCTCAGTGGTTACGAGCACTCTCCGCTGTTCCAAAGGTCCTGAGTTCAATTCCCAGCACCCACACGGCAACTCACAACTGCCTGATGCCCTCTTCTGGTGTGCAGATGTATATGCTGACAAAGTACCCATATGAATGAATGAATACATAGATAAATAAATCTTTAAAAAAAACAAAGAAAAGTAGTTTAAAATAAATACAGCAGAATACTGACACATGCAAAAGCAGTATGTCATGGTGGGCGACTTGAGTTCCTGCTGTAGTACTGTTTTGAAACATTTCATAACTTTAAAGTTTTAATTACTTTTAATAAAGGAAGAACACCCCTGAACTACGGGATGATATTTAAAGGTAACCCTAATTTGCACAGCACCGATTCTAAACTGCATACCCGCTGTGGCCCCTGTTTTCCTTTCCCTTTCGGTTGTCCAGGCTGGGTTACGACCTTGCAAACGCACGTGCAAGCACACGGCCCGGGAGAAGCACCAGTAACTAAGTGGATGACAAGCAACTAAGCAGACCAAACGCAAACCTCTTCTGCACACAGGCAGCACCGATCTCTACCTCCCCAGACCTAACCACCGATCTCTAACTCCCCAGACCACATCATGGCTCTTTACCTTGTCAACAGTTCTGCCTAACGTCTCTTCTCCATGGGTTTTCTGACACTCTTCACCATTCTAATCAGCCCTGGCTAGGTTTATTTAATCTGGATTCTCTCCAGAACTTACTTCCTAAAAATTCTTCTAAAACTAAGTATGGTGGTACATACCCATAATAATCCCAGGGCTCAAGAGGCTGACACAGGGAGACTGCAAGTCTGATGTCAGCTAGGGGAAAATCCTGTCTCTCAAACAAACAATAACAACAAAAAGACCCCTCTAACTTTTAGATTTCTCTTTCCCCTCAAATGGACTCTTCCTTTACTTCATCTCTTTAAAGATACTTGCTCATTCTGCTTGCTTCTCTTTCTCTTTGGATGTAAACATAATGAGATTATTTCTTCACACATTTTCATTACCTTCAGGATTCAAAAATACTATCTTATAGAAAATCACTAACCTTATTTTAGAAAAGTAGGTATATAATTCTGATAATTCAAAACAACTAAACAAATGCCCATTTGTAAAGGTGCCCTACACAACAAGTTGAAATATAGAGGTTTAAATTTAGGAAATTAAAAAATATAATGTGTACAAGTAGAAAAGATTCTCACATGAGTGGTCTGACGAGATGTTGTGTGGAACCAAAACAAAGTCATCCGTGTCACAAGAAGAGTTCTTGCTACTATTACTGGCAGAATCTTTTGACACCTGTAGATAGTTGGGAGGACCCAATGGTGGGGAGGATAAGTTTTCTTCCTGAATATGCTGCATATCTGGAAGGGACTAAAATTAACAACATAAAATTAACACTGTCCTAACAATCAAATGCAAGTCAGAATAGCCTAAAGAGTATTGCTTTTATGAAAGTGGGAATAAATTTCCATCTAAGATTTCACAAAAAAAAATCTTTTCAGAAATCTTTCTTTCAGAAAAGCAGTTTAAAATGTTTGCAGAAAGACCTCTGAGACATTATTCCAAAAATGATTCTTAAAAACATAGCATTTATCACATGTACATGTCTAACTTGCCTGAAGCTATGAGAAGGTTGAGTTTTTATCACTACAACTTCCCCAGTCTCAGATCATGGCCTTGCAAAGCAGATACTAAGTAACTATTTACTTAACAACATAAAATGTCTAGTAACTTAATCCCATATTGTGAATAAAAAGTCTAGGCATACTTTAGAAAACATTGTACACAGAGAAGCAAAAGACTATATTATGTAAAAGAACAGACATACCAATATGGGTAATGTCTGTTAGACTACAAGTTTACACTCACAGAAAGATTTAGATAACCTAGCATATGGGTGTGTTCCTTTTTTGTTTGTTTTTAAAGGAGGAGGTGGTTTGTCTGTGGGAAATAGGACAAGAAAGAGAAGTATACAATTACATTTAAATGACTTAGGTATAAGCTCTCTGTATCTTTTGGCATTTGCCAAGTTCAAAGACTCTGGTGATAATGCTACTGAAACGCCTTGATTATACAATAGTTCTAAAACAATTAATTTAATAACTCGTGTTAAGTCGCTATGATTCCTGTTTACTTTTGGTATTTCAGAAAAGGAAAACAACAACAACAAAAAACAACCCTACACCATGCTCTTTAAACTCAAGCCTTAAATGCCCAATTCACTTCTACTGAGACTTTGAATATCACTTGGAAGGAAATAAGTCTCAAAGCACTTTACCACATCTGTTTGTGTTTATGTGTGTACATTTGGACACGTGTGAAGTTGTGTGTGCAAATGCAAAGGTCAAACTCTAATGTTGTTCCCCAAGAGTCATTCATCAGCTGTCCTGGAACTACATAGACCAGGTTGGCCTTGAATTTACAGAGATTCACCTGTCTCTGCCTCACAGGTCTGACATTAAAGGCATGGCCCTGACCCTCATTTTATTCTTTTAAAAGACTATTTACTTATTTAGATTTATGTGTATGTGTGTTTATGTGTTAGAGTTACAAGCAGTTGTAAGTTGCCCACCATGGATGCTGGCAATCTAGTTTAGGTCCTCAGGAAGAGCAGCAAGTGCCCTTAACTCCAAACCATCTCTCCAGCTCTCTCACCTTGTTTTGTTTGAAACAAGGTCTCTTGCTGAGACCTGTGGCAAATCTCCCTAGCCCCATGTTCTCATTTTGTGTGTCTCACGTATGTAATGAAAACTTCCCTTGCCATCCTTTTGAAGACCGTCTGAAGGTAGTAAAGTGAAGAGAAGATGAAGGACTAACATTACCAAGCATTAACTATGAACCAGACACTCTGCTCAGCTTAGCTCTAATTCTAACTGTATTCTGAACTCCATTTCACAACTAAATAAACTAAAAAATAAAACCTCAGAGGATTAGGTCATTTCCCCAATATTACACAACTAAAAGTCAGTGAAATTAAGTACCTAACTCTAATTTCTTGCCAGTGACTTAGACTGAAACATTGGAATTTCTTTCTCTGCTATCCAAAAGCACCTGCATCCACAACCACCCTGTCCTCCTTTCTTATCTTGTTCAAAGCAATGCTTCTCTTATATTCAAAGCTGACCTGTCTAGCCTACTCTGTATTCCATTTTATCTACCTCCTCATGGCACAGAGCAGATCCCAGCTTTTACATAAACATGTTTCATTTTTTTTTTTCATCTCAAATCCCCACACCCCTCTGATTACTATTCACTATGTATTCTGGTTGTCCTGGAACTCACTATGTAGACCAGGCTGGCCTTGAACTCACAAAGATCTGCCTGCTTCGGCCTCCCAACTGCTATGATTAAAGGTGTGTACTACTGTACCCAGCTTTTTTTCTTAAAATCACCTCTTCTTTATTTTTAATTTTGTTTTTGCAGGGGTAGGGATAGAACTGAGGGCCTCATACATGCATGCTAAATGCTCTACACTGGGCTACAGCCAGCCCTCCTCACTTTTAACAATTTTTCAGCAAATCTATCTTCACTTACTCAAATTCCTCACCTCACACATTCTGGACTTGGAAAATAAGAAAGGTAACTTGAGGGAAAGATCCTATCTGTGAAAAGTTACATGGTGTAACAATGCAAAATCCTTTTGAAAAACTTCTTTAAAGGGAACAACTGAACAAGAGAGCCTCCTGGACATCCTGTTCAGGTAGGGCCTTCTAAGGAAATACTTTCCCAAGTTCAGCCAGTCAGACACTCAGAGGCCACTACAGCTCTGGTCCAAGGGTACAGGTTCCACTGAAGTTGGCATCATCCACAAGCTACTGGTTTTTCAGGCATGAACAGGGAAGAGAGAGTGGGTAAAGGAGGTTTTGGGCAAGGTTTAAGGAAGCTGCTGAGGCCTAGGCGATACACAGAAGAGTCGGATTCCCTGCATGGAGCTCTTTAGGGGGCTGTGAATGAAGAAGCCATGAAAGTGAAGCTCTGATGGAGCCCAGACAGTACCACAGGAACCCTAGATAAAAGATATGAAGCTGTAGGGTTTGATGTTTGTCTTGACAGTTCGAGCCTTGCTTTGGCCCCCTATTTCCTTGATATTCTCATGTTTTTCCTCTGAAAAGGGAATGTTTACCCTGATCATTATATGTTGGAAGCACCTAACATTTTTTTTTTTTTAAATTTCACGGGGCTCACAGTAAAGAATGCCTTGATTCTTAGAGGACTTTGGACTTCAGAACAGTGTTGAAATGTTAAGACTATGGGGACTTTTAAAGTTTTTTTAAACTTTTAAAGGTAGAGTATTTTGCATTAAGAGATGACTATGAGCCAATGGTAGAATGTTATGGTTTGAATATAAAACGTCCCCCACTGGCTGATGTTTCAACACTTGGGCACTAGCTGATGGCACTGTCTTTGGAGGCTGTGGAACCTTTTGGCGATGGGACCTAGCTGACAATGTAGGCCATAGGTGTGCTCTTAAAAGTTATAGTTTGGCCCAAGGCCCTCTCTGCTTCCTGATCCACACAACCTTGGTCAAGTTCTTTCTAGCTGCTACAGCCTTAGGCAACTCTTGCCACCATCTTTCCCATCATAATAAACTGTATCCCTTTAAACTGTGAGCAAAGGGGGCTGGAGAGATGGCTCAGTGGTTAAGAGCACCGACTGCTCTTCCAAAGGTCCTGAGTTCAATTCCCAGCAACCACATGGTGGCTCACAACCACTTGTAATGAGATCTGGTGCCCTCTTCTGGCCTGCAGGGACACATGCAGGCAGAATACTGTATACATAATAAATAAATAAATAAATAAATAAATAAATAAATAAATAAATAAATAAATAAGAAAAAAAAAACGTGAGCAAAAATAAACGCTTCCTCTTCTTCCAGGCACTTTATCAGAGTAGCAAGAAAAGTAACTAATAAGTCTAGTGTTTGGTTCCCCCACCCCAAGTATTCTAGACAGATATAGGAACATGCATCTTTCTCTCCTCTTAAATTATCAAATTCACAGAAATGTAATGTAAGCCTTACTAACACATCACTTTTTCTATTTGGTTTATATGTGCAGAGCTGTGAAAGAAAGGGTTTTTTCTGGTTTTTGTTTGTCTTTTTTCTATTTTATTTTGGTACGTGTATATGTGTGCACAAGCGTGTATGCAAGTGTCCTCTGTGTGTGTGCATCTGGAGGTTGACTTCAGATCCCTTCTATCATTTGTCACCTTATTTTTTAAACCAGGTTCTCTCTAACCCCAGAGCTCACTGTTTTGGTTAGTCTGGTTGTTCTGCAAGCCTGTGGGGATCTACCTGTTTCTGAAACTGCATTGTGCCAGGGTTATAGGTCCACATGCCATCGTGCCCGGACTGTACATGGATGTGGGAGAGGTAAACTAAGGTCCTTATGCTTACACAGCCTACACTTTGACCACTGAACAAGCTTCTAGCCCCTATTTAATGGTTTTAAAACTAAAATTCATTTTTTAGCAATAAGCTTTGTTCCCCCATTTATTTTATCTATGGCTACTGGGTTTCTCATGAAAATAATAAATAGTAGTTGTCGCTGCCTGGAAATTTACTGAGTGTTAGATGAACAGTAAGGGCTTACATTCAGTTATCCCTGAGGTAAACAGCATTCATTTCACATATGAAGAAACAAGCTCAGAGAGATTAAGGCCCTCATCCCATTACCATGTCAATATGGGATACAGGAGCTTTCAAGCTTCGTCTTAAACTTTTAAGTTGTCTCAACTCGCTTAACACAGTTGCCTTCTTTTATGGTTCCCCTATCTTTCTGGCCAAACTTCGTGTCTACTTGGCTAATATGTGAAAGACAACAGCTGGCCCAAGAGCCCTCAGGGCCTTAAGCTGTAAAAAACGTCTCAAGATCACAAGGTGGTAATAGAGACTTGGAGATCAGCCTAACAACATGTAGAAAAGAACTAGGTAACACAGAACAAAACAGGAAGAAGAAACGACCAGAGAACCAGGAAGCAGCACTTAAACTGGAGAGGACACAGCCTTGAAGAATTAGCTGAAAAACTTCAGGAGACTTAAGGGGTTTGAGTGGCAGGGCTAGTAATCACTGTGAAGCCAGTAACATCCAGCTCCAAGGTTATTCCCCCACTCCTCAAATCCTATGGAATCTGAACACTTACAGTGTACAGTAATTATTTATTGCTTATCCACCTCTAACGAGTATTCTTTGTTTGCATGTACCCCTAAATTCCCACGTGGAACAAGAAGGTGGTAGTAACAATCACTGTTCTTACTGAAATTACACAGCTAAGAGAGCAAAGGGCCAAAGGTCCTGCTGGTCTACTTGATCCAACTCTGATGTCCTGTCTTCTAGACCTCAGCTGCATAGTAAACACACCCGCTAAAAGAACAAAAGCCCCAACTCTGAAATCATTTGTAATAAAACCCAACTTACTGGTGGAGAGGCAAAGCGACAAGATGGTGAGCTGCCACAGGAGCTTCCAGGGACAGGGCCAGCATACACAGGCACTGGGACTGGGCAAGCTGGGGAAGAAACACAGTCAAAAAACTATCTCTCTATAGTGGGTTGTAAGATCTGCCTACAAATCTTACAAGATCTCAAAAAACAACAATAACCTCATTTTAACCCAAAATTTGCATTCATCTATCCATTAGTGCTTCAATGCATGGAACAAAAAAATGCAACAAACTATTTAAGCAAGAAAAAAGCCAGGTGGTAGTGGCACACACATTTGATTCCAGCACTCACGGAGCAGATCCAGAGGTGGATCTCTGGGAGTTCAAGGTCAACCTGGTCTACAGAATTAGTTCCAGGACAGCCACACTGTTACATAGAGAAACCCTATCTCAGGACAAAAAAAAAAAAAAAAAAAAAAAATGGCTCACAGCAGGTAAAGGTACTTGTAGCCAACCTGACCACCTGAGTTCAAACCCTAGAACCCATGGTAGAAGGAACCCAATCAAGTTGTCCTTTAACTTCCACATGTGTGCACATGCACAAATATACAAACACACACAATAAATGAATACATGTAAGAGCAGGGAAGAGCACTAGTCTGGTTCCCAGCACCCACATCAGCTGCCTCACGTCCATCTGTAACTCCATCTCCAAGGGATCCAACCTTCCTGGGCACCTGCACTCATGTGTACATATCCATACACAAACACAAAGACATGCTTAAAAATAACAAAGAGAAATACTTTTATATCTTAATTAAAAAATTAAAAATTGACCAAAAATACAGAAATTGGGCTAGAGAGATGACTTAGCAGGTAAAGGTGCTTGCCACCATACCTGACAACCTGAGTTTGATCAGCAGGACCTACATGGTAGAAGGAGAGAACTGACTCCTGCAAGTTGTCCTCTGGGTGTGTATACACACACACACACACACACACACAATAAAACATAATTTTAAAATTTTAAATAAAAATGTAGCAGTTACTAAAACTTTTTCAATTTGGATGTAGAAAGAAAAACTGTTGTTGATCAGACAATTATAGGTATCTAGGGAATGCTCAAGGAATTTTTGAGAAACAATGAAAAATTAAATTTGTGTTCCAAAATATTAATTTTTTTATTTCAGCTTGCATACTCTCTGTAAGTAAAAATGGGTACTTACATTTTTTAACTGGAACTTGCTCAAGAAAAGGATGGCTGAAAAATGCTTCTGTAATGAAACATGAGAACACAACCTTTAAGAAAGACATTGGCTAGGGCTGGAGAGATGTCTTAGCCATTAAAGGCTAAGGCTCACAACTAAAAGATATTGACAACTACATGAATTAACAATGAGACCGCAAAAGAGGCAGAGAGAAATAGAAAATTATCAGAGCAAAGAAATGATATGGAATAGTAACTTCAAATATCAGAAGTGGTAAATATTTATGTTACTACTAAGACTTTATATAGGTATTTTTCTTCTTTCATTCCTTCTATATAAGACTACATAACACAACACTTAATACTCTGCACTGTGTTTAAATAACATAGGTGTACTGTGTGACAATTACAGCACATTACAAAGGACAAAATGGAATTACAACAGAAAATTAATGTTCTGTCTTTAGTGGAATTCAATTACCAGTTATATGAAGTAGACTGTGATAAGAAACACATAATCCCTGTATCAATCATTAAGAAAATAACTAATAAATTTAATAAGTCAATAAAGGAATTTAAGTGGTAATTAAAAATATCATGATTAATAAATATCACTCATTGGCTGACATTTCCTAGATTTATCCTCAACCTAGCTCTCGCCCAACATCCAAGTGCTCTCTGACATCTGCACTTAGCTATCCAGTGGTTATCACAAATGTAACAGATTTAATCAGTTTAATCAGATCTCTTCTGGTCCCCACAGTCCCCTCTATTCTACAGCTTTCCTATTTCTGTAACTCATGGAGTCATCTTTAAGTTTGTTTCTTTTTTTTTTTTTTTTTTTTTTTTTTTTTAGTTTTTTCGAGACAGGGTTTCTCTGTGTAGCTTTGCGCCTTTCCTGGAACTCGCTTTGTAGACCAGGCTGGCCTCGAACTCACAAAGATCTGCCTGCCTCTGCCTCCCAAGTGCTGGGGTTAAAGGCGTGCGCCACCACTGCCCGGCTAAGTTTGTTTCTTATCAAACCATTAGAAAAAACACTGAAACTCCTACATCTAGAAAGGTCCAGAATCCCAACTACTTCATACATCCTTCACTGCTATTATCCCAACTTAAGCTACACTCTGCTCTCAAATGAATTAACTCTCAGCCTTTTACTTTCCTGTCGCAACAGTTTGTTCTAAAGAAATAGCCAGATTGATACTTTTTTAAAACGTTAGATCAATTTTCCCCTGCTCAAAACCGAATAATTTCAAAAGACATTCAGTCTTTAAGTGGCCTCTTCATTGGATCTCCAGCTTCCATTCACGATCCCAGCTCAAAGCCTCCCCAACGATTTTTCCCTCTGCCGGAAATTCTCCTCCCACAGGTAGCAACACAACAGATCTTCATTCAGGGTTGGTTCTTTGTTCATATGACAGTGGACTACCTTATTTAAAATTTTAGTTCCTCACTCCACATCTCTTCCTTCTATTTCTGCACAGTACCTGGCACTGTCTAACACAACATACAATTACAGTTTATAATTTATTATCTCTCTTTCCTCCTCTAGACTATTGACTATATGAAGACACAGATTTTCTTTACTACTCTCTCTCACATTTCTGGAACATAATAAGCACTTGATGAATCTTTATTAAAATAGTGAAAAAAAAAGACAAAAGCGAAATGGACTTTTATTTTACTTTTATCTCTATGTAAATTATACAGTCTTTTCAGAAAATATAAAATTAGAAAATATGCAAAGTTTGAAGCTATTACTTACCAAAGTCCATTCTATCCTTTTGATTTCTCTGAAGCAAACCCAAAAGGAGATTAGCCAAGTAAGGTGATGTTTCTCTGGGAATACTGAAGTAAAAGATAATGTAAGTGGTGAGTTTATATGTATGAAAATGTATATACACACTTTCACAAATATTACATCTATAACAAGAAGCCCTGAAGAAGCTGCATACCGTCAAGTTGAGTGAGGAAAAAGGCACTATGCTAACTTTGATCATTTACCAGCAATTTGAACAGATCCCTCCATGTGTTGAACACTGTTACTTACAAGTATCTTCTAGAACAGAGAGCCTGAGTTTTAACACAACTTGTATTAACAGTTGCATAAGAGTCTCTAAAGAAAAAAACAAAACAAAAAAAAAACTCCTCCAGGTCTGTGTAGAAAAGGGCAAAGCTTAATGAAATACAATTGACAGGGAATACAATTCCAAAAGCCAGTATTAAAATAGCAAAGCAACTGAAAAATAGGAACAGAACAGAAATATATATGCCAGGGGATACAAATCAGTAAAAGATACTAGGGCAAATAAAGATGAGCCAACTTCATTAATGAGGAGAATAATATAAGTTAAAACAGCTAATTGGCAGGAGGATGTCTGTTAGTTGGAGGCCAGTCTGGGCTACAGAGTAAGTTCCAGGACAGGCTCCAAAGCTACACAGAGAAACCCTGTCTTGAAAAACCAAAAAATAAATTAAATTAAAAAAAAGAAAGAAAGAAAATATCTAATTGGTCTTCTTCCCTTTACGGGAAAGGTCTTCTCTTTACACTACTGCATCACACAGAAAAGACTATGTAGAGTGCACCTGTCTGTCAGTCCACCAATTCCATTTCTAGCAGTTAATTCTAAAAAGAAATGCACAGTGGTGTACGACACCCCTACACTTTCACTAAAGCTGGTTTGTAGTAAGCAAACAATGAAAAGAACAGGAATGTGACTAAATAAAATAGAACATCTAATTTTATAAGACTCTGCATAACTATCAAAAAAGATGAACATACTGCTGCTGAACATCTAAAATACAGCATAAAAAAACAAACAAAAGCCAGGCATGGTGATGCAGGTCTGTAAATTTGGCATTCAGGAGGCTGAGCTGAGGTCAGCTTGAGAGCCTGGGCTACACAGCAAGAGCCAATCTTAAACAGAAAGTACAACTCAAAATGTAATTTATCTTAAACTGCACCGACACGGACATGGACACACACATTCTCTCTCAAGCATGTGTAAAGAACTCCCACAAAGGACATTTGGAAAAACACACAATAACTCTTATTATTGCTACGGAATGTCCACAGCCTAGGTAGGAATTTACTTTCTGCTTTATGAACCTATGTCTACTTTCTGTTTGCCTCTACACAGGAACACATATAGGTTCTGTGATGTCTTCTCTTAATTTTTTTTTTTTTTTTTGGTTTTTCAAGACAAGGTTTCTCTGTGTAGCTTTGGCACCTGTCCTGAAACTCACTCTGTAACCCAAGCTGGCTTTGAACTCACAGAGATCCGCCTGGCTCTGCCTCACAAGTGCTGGGATTAAAGGCGTGCACCACCACCGCCCAGCGTCTTCTCTTAAATTTGCATTTTAAAAAACAAATAACACTGCACTACCTAGATATTTATGGTGTGTTAGCAACTTTCTAATTTCCTACTATAGCATTACTATAAACTGAAACAGACTCATCAACAGAAATGTACAAAACATGGCATTCCAATAAATAGCACTGCATTCACAAACAGTAAGCCCAGACTAGACAGGAATGATGGTTATTCCCCTGTAATTGTACTTATAAAGGTAAGGTAGGATTGTGGGTTTGAGGATCAGAATCAGGGCTACAGAGAAAGACTACTACCTAAATAAGCAAGTAAATAACATTTTTAAAAAGTAAAACCCAGTGTAATTTAAATAAATTTTAATCACATACCTAGGCATTAAGCTCCTGTTTTTCTCATAAAACATCCTTAGGTCTTGAGGACTATTAGCCTATTTAAGAAAAATAACAAATTAACTTTCTTTTTTTTTTTTTTTTTTTTTTTTTTTTTTTTTTTGGTTTTTCGAGACAGGGTTTCTCTGTGTAGCTTTGCGCCTTTCCTGGAACTCACTTGGTAGTCCAGGCTGGCCTCGAACTCACAGAGATCCGCCTGGCTCTGCCTCCCGAGTGCTGGGATTAAAGGCGTGCGCCACCACCGCCCGGCCAAATTAACTTTCTAAATAGAGTGGAACGAAACTTCCAAACCCATGATTAACACTCATGTTCCTACTGTAGAATGTATATGGATGCTGACCCTCAGTGCCATGGACTGATCATGAATGGATTGCTGGGCACAAAAGACTTATAAAACCTCTGAGATAATTTGCAAATTCTGAGTATCTTGGTACAATATACCTTTTCTGGGGTCAGACCCTCAAAGGAGCCTGAAACAGAAGAGCTGCTACTCTGGAGGTTACATAGCCCACACAGTAAGTACATTGTTGTTGTGTATATTCTAGGTGTTTTACTCTATGACTTTCAAGGGACTCAAGGGAAAACAAAGCAAGCATATTGCCAATACTGTCTCTCCCTAACAGTAGCACGGTTCCAGGAAGAGCGGCTGCATTAGTCAAACTACCTCCACATGCGAACCACACTGGGAGGCAAAGCAACTACTGGACTGCATTACTGATTTCTTTTCATACCATGCTGGGTAAAGAATTTCACTCTGTTACAACTTTCAGGTTAAAAATGAATAAAACTAAAAAATTATAACATGATAATATGAACTCAAGAGATGCTGGCTTGCACTCGGGAGGCAGAGGCAGGCGGATCTCTGAGTTCGAGGCCAGCTTGGTCTCCAAAGCGAGTTCCAGGAAAGGCACAAAGCTACACAGAGAAACCCTGTCTCGGAAAAAAAAAGAGAGATGCTGGCTTATCCTCTGAAGGTCAGCCTCTTAACAGAAAAAGGAGATGAGGAAGAAAGAATCAAAAATTCAATAACTGCCCCCTTCTCACCCAGAGAGAGCCAGGAATGGAGAGTTGGAAATGAGATTCCCATGACCCATCAGAACAGCCCCACCTCATCTGGATTCCAAGACCCCAAACCAGGCTAGCAGGAAGAGCTTTGGTTACCATTCTTCTCAGGGGTAGCTAGTCCTGCCTCTACTCCACTAGCCTAGAAAACATCCAGCCGACTTCATGCCGGTCCAACCACAAAGGCAAGCAGACAGAGAGGAAAAGCAAACACCCTGGCCCCCAACAGACCACTGGTAACAAACCAAAGGATTCCTCATTTTATAACCAAAGGCAACTGCAAAGCTAGAAGATCCAAAAACCACGGACATAAGAAAAAGTCAGGCTACCTGGAAAGGTGGTTTTCCAACTAGGCATTGATAGATCACTGTCCCAATGCTCCATAAATCTGCTTTAGCATCATAATGTTGAGACATAATGACCTCAGGAGCCTGTTCACAAAAATTCAAGAGACATGAACTATGTTAGTTACAGCCTTAATGTGCACCATGTTTATTCACTGATAATGATCTGATCATATTACTAAATAAAAATGTTAGCATATTGTGATATTATCCTGATAGAATGATTCTGCCATGAAGTTAGGATTACAACACAATGTTGCATGAAAAAAGAAATAAATATGTCTATTTTATAATAGATACAAAGTATAGTAAGAGTATTATAGCAATAAAGAAAATACATACTAATTACAGGTTAGGGGTTCCCTCAGGGTAAGAGATAACAACATAATAAGATCAGGGGAAGGTACAAAAGGGACTTGAATTGCCTAAATATTTTTTCATTAAAAAAAAGATCAAGACAAAAATAGCAAAATGTTTTGTTAAGAATGGATGGTAGGTACACAAATATTTGTTACATTATCCTTTATATTTTTCTGTAATTTAAAAACTTTTGTAATAGCTGGGCAGTGGTGGCACATGCCTTTAATCCCAGCATTCGGGAGGCAGAGCCAGCCAGATCTCTGTGAGTTCGAGGCCAGCCTGGTCTACAGAGTGAGATCCAGGACAGGCACCAAAACGTCACAGAGAAACCCTGTCTTGAAACCCATCCCACCCCCAAAATAAATCAAAGACAGTCGAGTGTGAAGTACATGTTTATAATCCTAATACTTGGGAGGCTGAGGGTTCACAAGCTTGAGTGACCCTGACTCATAAAAAAGGTACAATAAAAACAAAAAGCAGTGGCACTTTGTTTTAAGTGGTTTGTTAATCTCATTAAGTATTGTTTTTAAAAACATACCTCTGCCGAGCACAGTGACACATCCCTTTAATCTCAGCACTCAGGAGGCAGATCTCTGAGTTTGAGGCCAGTCTGGTCTATACAGCAAGCTCCAGGCCAGCCAAAGTTACATATAGAGACCCTGTCTCAAAATAAGACCCACCCCCCTAAAAAATAACTCAACCAAATCACTGGTAAAGAAGTGAATTACAGCCGGGCGGTGGTGGTGCACGCCTTTAATCCCAGCACTCGGGAGGCAGAGCCAGGCGGATCTCTGTGAGTTCAAGGCCAGCCTGGGCTACCAAGTGAGTTCCAGGAAAGGCCCAAAGCTACACAGAGAAACCCTGTCTCGAAAAACCAAAAAAAAAAAAAAAAAAAAAAAAAAAAAAGTGAATTACACTTAATGTGAAACTATTTTCCATACATAACATTTGTTCCTAGTAAATTTAAATTTTTTCCATTTTATTTTATATTTGTGGATGTTTTGCCTGCATGTGTGTCTGTGTACATGTGTGCAGTGCCCTCAGAGGTCCCGTGGAACTGAACCAAGTCCTCTGCAAGAGCAGTGAGTGCTCTCCCCGCCCCCCACCCCCAGAAAAGGTTTCTCTGTGTAGTTTTGCTCCTTTCCTGGAACTCACTCTGTAGCCCAGGCTGGCCTCGAACTCACAGAGATCCGCCTGCCTCTGCCTCCCGAGTGCCGGGATTAAAGGCATGTGCCACCACTGCCCGGATGCAGTGAGTGCTCTTCATTGCTGCGTGTTCTCTCATTCTGCTCCCCCAGTACATTTCTCAACTGAGTCTTTTTTTCCCTACTCATGGCTCAGGTGATTGAACCCTGGGCCTGTACCACTGAGCTATATTCCCCAGATAGTCAACTTTTTTTAATAAACAGCCAAAAGACTTTGTTCAAGGCTAAAATTTCTTTTGTCTTTTTTGAGACATAGTCTTGCTATACATAGCGTAGGCTGGCCCTAATTAACTCTTGATCCTCCTACCTCCACTTCCTAAATGCTGGGATTATAGGCATATGCCACCAAGCCCTGTCCCTGACCTAATTTCATTCTTAAGATTTACAATTTTTATATTTCTATTAAAGTGTAGAGTTTATTATATACAAGCAATGAAACTGTGATTTAAAAAGTAAATCCTATTAAAAATAATCAAACAAACCTAGACCTTTGATTACTGGTTCCTTTGACCTCAAAGTTTTGATTTGTTTTGGTTTTATGAGATGAGATCTTGCTAATCAGTCCAGGCTGACCTGGGATTCGCGAGCATCCTACCTCACCCTCTTGGATTCTGAGATTATAGACATATGCCAATACTCAAGGTGAGTTTACATCAGAGGGTGCAGACTTAGAGCGTAGATGGGCATGTCTGTTTTGAGACAGGCTATCACCATGTCACTGGGTAACCTGAGCTGGCCAGAACTTGCTACGGAGATTAGGCTGGCCTCAGACTCACAGAGATCTATTTGCTTCTTCCTTACGAGAGGCGTATTTATTTATTTCATATAATCCTGCAGCTCTATAATTAAGTTATTTTTAAGCTTAATACTTCACATTAGTTTATAAGTCTCATAACCCACTATATATCAAAGGATAAGAAGTTAAGATTATTTTTCAGCATTAAGTGTGGAGCTAAAAGAAAACAACTTCTACAACGTAGGGAACTTGTTAAACAGACAATGTAAAAGATAGGCATATTTTATAGAGGAGGAGGTGCCCCAAAAGGCATTGTGTAAGTAGTCTTTTTTTTTTTTTTTGGTTTTTCGAGACAGGGTTTCTCTGTGTAGCTTTGGGCCTTTCCTGGGACTCACTTGGTAGCCCAGGTTGGCCTCGAACTCACAGAGATCCGCCTGGCTCTGCCTCCCGAGTGCTGGGATTAAAGGCGTGCGCCACCACCGCCCGGCCCTTTTTTTTTTTAACAGGGTCTCTCTGTGTAGTCCTGGCTGTCCTGAAACTTACCTCTGTAGATAGGGCTGGCCTTGAATTCAAGAGATCTGCCTGCCTCTGCCTCCTCAATGATGGGATTAAAGGTGTGTACCACCACTGCCCAGGTTTCTGTAAGTATTCTTAATTATTACAGATTAAGTATACTATGACAGTATTATATAAATTTTTATTTCAACTGAATCTAACCGGGTGTTGTGGTTTGAATGAGAATATCCCCACAGGCTCATGTATTTGGACACCTGGTCCCCAGATGATGGTGCTGTTGGGGAGGTTATGGAACTTTTATGTTGAAGCCTTGCTGGAGGAAGTGTGTCACTGGAGGTGGGCTCTGAGGGATTATAGCTTCACCCCACTTCCTGTTCTCCCTAACTTACTGGCTTCCTGCTACAGCTGCCTGTTGCCATGTTTGTCTTGCCATTAGGGACTACTATCTCTCTGGAACCATAAGCCAAAGTAAAACAAATTCTTCCTTCTACAAGCTGCTTTTGCTCACAGTGTTCTATCACAGCAACAACAAAATAACCAATACTTAGGGATTTCTATCATAATCGATCTTAAAAAAATAAATAAAAACAGGGCCTGGCATGGTGGCACACACCTTGCAGAGACAGATGGATCTCTGTGGATTTGAGTGCAGCCTGGTCTACAAAGTGAGTTCTAGGCCATCAAGGCTACACAGTGAGCCCCTATTTTACAAACACACATACACACAAAACAAAATAAAAACCCAACCAAATAAATAAATAAAAACAGGGGGCTGGAAAGATGGAGAGATAGCTCAACAGTTAAGAGCACTGGCTGCTCTTCCAAAGTATCCAGGTTCAATTCCCAGCACCTACATGACTTACAATTGTCTGTAACTCCAGTTCTAGAGCATCTCCTCAGGCACTGCATTTACATGGTGCACAGACATATGTGCTGGAAAAACATTCATCCCCACAAAATAATAAAATTTAAAAAGACTCAAAAACCAAAAAAAAAAATGTGGAACAACTTTTATGTCCTCCAAGCTAAAGCAAGGTTGTCTGTGTGACTGAATTATGGCTAACAAAATTAACAACAACAATATAAATCGCTGTTCAGATCAAGTACAGAAGTTCTTCTCACTCACCATGTACATTGGGGATCCACACAGTGTTGCTGCCATTGTGTTGCTATGTAGGTAACGTGCAAAACCAAAATCGGCTGTTTTACAAAATTAAAAAAAAAAAATAAAAGAACAAATGACACTTTGCTCGCACTTTACAAATACAATATAATTCTGTAAGACACATAAGGCACAAAAGAACTGTGAAAAATAAAGTGTTTACTGAAAAAGTCTATACACCAAAGGAAAATAGTAGCTATCTCTCTTTTTTTTTTAAATTTTTTGGAGCTGAGGACCTAACCCAGGGCCTTGTGCTTGCTAGGCAAGAGCTCTACCACTGAGCTAAATCCCCAACCCCATAGCTATCTCAATTCAAAGAAGTTAGAAAGAGTAGCAGCAGTCAACTGTGTAGTCACTGCTTTACTAGCTACTTAAGTAGCTCTTCAAGGGAAGATGCTACTTACAATGAATTATGAACGAGCACAGCCCTCATCAAACCAACATCACACTTAGAATACCAACAGCTTCACACACTACAAGAGCACTAAAGCACCAGCCCACGCTGAGGGAGGCCCTCTGGACATCTGTCCTGTTAGTGACACACTTCAAGAGCACTAAAGCACCAGCCCAGGCTGAGGGAGGCCCTCTGGACATCTGTCCTATTAGTGACACACTTCAAGAGCACTAAAGCACCAGCCCAGGCTGAGGGAGGCCCTCTGGACATCTGTCGGGTTAGCGACCTGCTGCCTGTAAGCACACTATATCAGCTCCTCTCCCAGAGAAGCAGGCTTGGATCTGGCTCTTCTTAGATTTGGGGAAAAGATTCACATATCTAAACAGATCTCAGTGAAGCCTGTGACAATTTCAAAACAGCATCAATAAAATCCATTAGTCTAACAAATCTGAACTAAAATGATCTAAAAGTACTGTCTGAAAATGTCCTTTCCACAAAGCAATATATGGCTGTTTACCTATTTTGATACGAATACCACTGACATTTGACTTCCTTCGACTGGCATAAGACAACAGGATATTCTGGGGTTTGAGATCCCTGTGGATTATTCCTTTACTGTGCAGGATTCGCATGGCTGCTGCAATCTGATGAAGAAACACTCTGATAGTATCTTCACTGAGAGTTCCTTTAGCTGGTGGAAGAGGAGTCACATTAATATTTAAACATACAAAATCAATTAGCTTTTCATTCTACTAAAAGAATTCAGCTGTTAAGGAGGGTAGGAAATAAATAAGAAACTGGGATTCACATGTATTCCTTTTGTTAATTTAACAACCAAAATCTATGAAGAGATAAAGGATTTCTCAAAAAATAGTAACTGATCTGTTAAAGAGAACTGATTTGCAATTTTGTTTTTAATATCTTGTCTTTTTTCTTTCCCATTTTTACTAGTCAAGGTTCCTATGGTACAGCTCTGAACACAAGAGATACTCAACAAATGCAATGTCTTACAGATCAAAAAATAAGTTCCCTTTTACATTGGTCATACTTAGTACCAAGCAGCTCATAAACACAAACTAAAGACAAATGAAATCCTTATGTGGAACTCACTGCCAGGGAGCTCTATTGTCTCTTCCCCTTACCTCTCATAACCACAGTACTCCTGCCCACACAGGATCTCTCATAAGTGAAGAGACCTTTAAGAAGTCCTGTTTCCAGCCGGGCGGTGGTGGCGCACGCCTTTAATCCCAGCACTCGGGAGGCAGAGCCAGGCGGATCTCTGTGAGTTCGAGGCCAGCCTGGGCTACCAAGTGAGTTCCAGGAAAAGGCGCAAAGCTACACAGAGAAACCCTGTCTCGAAAAAAAAACCAAAAAAAAAAAAAAAAAAAAAAAGTCCTGTTTCCGCTCCTGTAATCATTATTCAGTAACTATCACAGCATTTGGAGAGGCTAGTATCGTGGTGTAGGGTGTAGGGCTTTTAAAATCCCAGCTCCTGCCCGTGTGTGACTCTGGAAGACAATCCCTCTTCTCTATAAATTTGATGAGACTGACTTTATAAAGTAGTTGTGATAATTCGAAACAATATATTTAGTATTGGAAACTTCAAAAAGGCCTACCATATAATGTACACACAAATATAGTCAGGTATGCAAATATAAACTGTCTATAGCAATGAATCTAAAGATTACAAGTGCAATCTCCTGATCTACATGAAAGATTTAAAACCTTATGATGGGCTGGAGAGACGGCTTACAATTACGAGTGCTTCCAGTACCAAGTTGAGTTTCCCAGCACTCACATCATGTGACTAAATATCACCTCTAACTCCAGTTCCAGAAGCATCCAGTGAGCTCTTCTGGTCCCCACATGCAGCTGCATATGTGACATACATTCATACAAACATACCCAAACACATTAAATCTTTACTTTGTGAGCATATTTCAGTCCATACAATTCTTAGAATACATTCTATAGCATTTTCGAATGTGTAACAAGAAAGGTAAAAATAACATTAACATCTGTAACAAGTGAAAAGCTATAGCTTTAAAATTATTTTAATAACATGTCAAGTGCCACTTCATGGTTTAAAATCTCTTTAATAACATGTTGACATTATGTCCTTAAGATCAAATAAAGTCAATCTCCATGGTTTAAAAATTACTAAATTATTTTCCTATCAGGGCTGTTCTTGTCTTCTCCTCTGAGGCTTTTTTCTGATCCCGCCCCCTCGCTTTTTGGACAGGTTCTCTCTACAGAGCTCTGTACACCAGGCTGGCCTTGACCTCACAGATCCACCTGCCTTTGCCTCCCAGTGCTGGGATGAAAGGTGTGCACCATTACACCCAGCCTGGCAATGGTGGCGCACACCTTTAATCCCAGCACTCAGGAGGCAGACGTAGGCAGATCTCTGTGAGTTCAAGGCCAGCCTGGGCTACAGAGTGAGTTCCAGGAGAGGCTACAAAGCTACACAGAGAAACCCTGTCTCGAAAACCACCCCTCCCCCCAAAAAAAATTTCAAAGTACTCTAAGCATATAAAGTGAAATCTCCTATATCATGAAAAGTAAACAATTTCAAGTAGTGCCTGGTGTTCCGCACACACCTTTGATCCCAGCATTCATGAGGCAGAGACAGGTGGATCTCCGCAAAACTTGAGGCCATCCTGGTAGAGAAACACAGTGATGCTCTGTCTGAAAATCAGTATTTGAAGTCCTTAGCCAGGCATAGTAGCCGATACGTACAATTCCAGCACTTGAGAAGTAGGAGGAACATGAGTCCAAGCCCACTCTCATCTATTAGTAAGTTTGAGGCCAGCCTAAGTTACGTGCAACTCTTTAAAAAAAATCTGGGGGCTTGGGGCTGGAGAGATGGTTCAACAGTTCAGAGCACTAGCTGGTTACTCTTCTAGAGGACTCAGGTTTGATCCCTAGGTCTTACAGGGTAGATTACAGCCATCTGTAACTCCAGTCCTGGGAAATACAACATCCTTTCTTGGCCTCTGGAGGCACTTCACGCACATGGTATACAAACATACGCAGGCAAAACAACTCATTCATATAAAATAATAACAACAAAAATAAATTCTAAAAAATCTGGAATATGAGCTGGAGAGATGGCTCAGCAGTTAAGAGCACTGACTGCTCTTCCAGAGGACCCAGGTTCAGTTTCCAGCACTCACGTGGCAGTTCACAACTGTCTGTAACTCCAGTTCCAGGGGATCTGACACCTTCACACAGACACACATGCAGGCAAGACACCAATACACATAAAATAAAAACAAATCTTAAAAAAAATAAATAAAAATTTAAAAATCTGGAATACATTCTTCCACATCTACTTTCCTGTAAATGCTAAGATATATGTTTCTTACTATATGTTAGTGGGTGAGTCAAATCAATGTTAGATCACAGTCCTCAACCTTCCTAATGCTGCGACCCCCTCCCTCATATGCTGTGGTGACCCCAACCATAAAATTATTTTGTTGTTACTTTGTAACTGTAATTTTGCTGTTATGAATCATAATATAAATACCTGATATGCAGGATGTTTGATATGTGACACACACATATATATGCTGCACACATTTGGGGTTCAGAATTTCAAATATCATTTAGTACTAAAATCTACCACAAGATAATTTCAATATTTTAAATTTCTTATTACATTACTGGCTTTTTAAATTATAAGAAATATCCATATAAATATATTCTTAACTATGATTTTTTTTAATTTAATTTTTATGTATATAGGTATTTTGCTTGCATGTATGTATGTACACCACATGCAAGCCTGGTGTTAAGAGAGGCCATAAGAAGGCACCAGATCCCCTGGACTGCAGTTACAAATTGTTGTGAGCTGCCATGTGGATACTGGAAACTGAACCCAGGTCCTCTGGAAGAGTAGCCAGTACTCTTAACTACTGGGTCAACATCACTCCTGCCCCACTGACTATGATTTTAATTTTTCAAATGTTTTTATTAGCATATATTAAAATTTTAAATAATACTTATTCATTTAGTGGGCAGGGAGCACACATATGGAGGTCAGCAGATAACTTAAAGGAATATAGTCTTTTCTTTCACCATGTGGAACCTTGGGTAATGAACTCAGGTTGTCAGGCTTGGCAACAAGTAGCTTTACCCACTGGGCCATGTCTCTGACCTCTTATTAGCATATATTAATTATACATAATAATGACTTTTTGTATATACACATACATATAGATCATATCACCCCTCAATGCCTTCCCACTCCCTTTCTCCTCCCACTCACTCCTCCCTTCTATTTTCATGGCTTTAAAAAAAAATTTTTTTTTTGAGACAGGGTTTCTCTGTGTAGCCCTGGCTGTCCTGCAACTCTGTAGACCAGGCTGGCCTCAAACTCACAGAGATCTGCCTGCTTCTGCCTCCCAAGTGCTAGTATTAAAGGTGTGCGACACCACTGCCCAGCTAAAAAAATTATTTTTAAAGAAATGAAAGGAACTAATTGGTTCAATGATGGCAAGCCAGCTGTACCTTTTGAAGAAAAAAAAAAATCTATTTGGTTTCTTCCCTCCTGGGGAAAGTCCTTCCTCTAAACCCCTTCCTTACTGTGAGAAAAAAGTTCAATCCTTGTGTGAGTTTAGAAAATAAGAACCAGGTCAGGCGGTGGTGGCACACGCCTTTAATCCTGGCACTCAGGAGGCAGAGCCAGGCGGATCTCTGTGAGTTCAAGGCCAGCCTGGGCTACAGAGTGAGTTTCAGGAAAGGCTCCAAAGCTACACAGAGAAACCCCGTCTCGAGAAACCATAAATAAATAAATAAATAAATAAATAAATAAGTAAATAAATAAATAAATACAATGAAAATAAAATCCAGCTGATCAGCAAAATGACTACAAGTTAAACAGCACACAAATATTTATTGAGTATTTCTATACAAATTTGGGACAAGTTTCAGAAACACATCTCAGAATGAAACAGATTGCTCTTTACTGGGTATTAACAGATAAACCTAAATTTACCTTACAGGGTAGATGGTTCAGTGAGTAAAGAAAAGTGTCTATGACCAAACTTGACAACATGATGTCCATTTTAAGACCCACATGGTGGAAGGGGTTAATCAACTCAAACCACTTGTCCTCTGACTGCACATGCGCTATGGTGTGTATGTACGCACATGTACACACACACACACACACACACACACACACACACACACGCACGCACACGCACGCACGCACGCACATGTGCACACACGCACGAACACACAGACACACATGCACATGTACAAAGACAAGTAAATGCAGTAACAAAATTACCTTGCAAATAATCTGCCAGGTCTCCACCATTGCAATACTGATAAGTAAAAGAAAAAGTAATTAACTTCAAAAGATATTGCTATTGTGATTAAAATAAAGTATTTTATACCTTGACAAGGTAGTATACTTCTTTCATCCCAGCACTTGGAAGGCAGAGGTAGACAGATCTCTGTGAGTTCAAGGGCAGCCTGGTCTATAATAAGGCGAGTTCAATGCCAGCTAAGATAAACAATGAGATCTGTCTCAAAGAAAAATAACAACAAAAATATTTTAGGTTTAAAAAGAAATAAGGAAGGTGTTTGAAGTGACCCAGCAGGGAAGGGTGCCAAGTGTGACCTGAGTTGAATCCTTCATGATGGATGGAGAATGGAGAGAGCCAATGCTTAGAAGTCTCCCTATGATCTCCAGGACAGTTCCCACCCTCTCCTCCACATACAATAAATACATACATAAATAAATAATAAATAAAATGTAATTAAAAATTTCTTTTTGAGAAAGAATCTCTACTATGTAGCTCTGGCTGTCCTAGAACTCTTGCCTTATAGACCAGGCTGGCCTCAAACTCACAGAGATCCACCTATCTCTGACGCTAATGGAATTATAGGCATGCATCACCATGCCAGCCAATAAAATGAAATATAATTTTAAAAAAGAAAAAAAAATTAAAATAAGGACATTGCTTCAAAGTGAACTTAATCATTGTTAATTTTAATTTAAAAATCATTTGAAAAACAAAATCTAATTTTAAAGTATTTTAATTATCTAATTAAAACACTGAAATTTTACATTCTTTATGAAGTAGACTCTAAATCGTTCTATTAACTTTATTAATACTTACTTGTCAATACAGGTAGAATACCTACCTCCATCACCAGAAAGACAGAGTTGGGTAATTCCTAGAAAAGAAATATAAATATCACAAAAAACTCAACACTAACTTTAAAAATGGTGAGTTAATAAAAAATACACTTATTCATTATTAAACTAATAAACTCAGAAAATACATCCGAAAGTGACATTAAACTTCTCAGGCAAGAGGAGTCTTTTGTTTTTTATTTCATCGCACTACTGGGGATGGAACCCAGGGCTTGGGCCACTCTAGGAAACTTCTCAACACAATGCTTTACCCATTTGTTCTGCACAGCCAGATTAAATTTTGACACTAAGGCAGGCATCAAGAAGTTCCATTCTGTTTCAAGAGTACTAAAGGATAAATCAGCTTTGGGTTATGGAAACAGTAAAATAAAAATGTGCTGACTAGGCACACGAAGAGCACCACAAACTCAAGGCTTCATCGACATAGCAAGACCCTATTGCCAACTACCATCCCCCACCAAAGCCATGCTAGAGTCACCAACTGTGAGAAGGCAGGCTTCATCTGTCCTCACAGAAGTGCTTCCTCCCTGGAAAGCTCCAGATGGGTGGCAAATGGCTTACACTCTTTCCTATTAACACTAACACACCGATTTCTGAAACACAGTAACTAGGACAAGTAGTTTTGGGGGGTTTTGTTTATTTAGGGCAATCATATCAGAAAATTGTTGGCAAAATGAAGATGTCTTATTACATTACACAAAGATATGTTTAAAGATTTAAGAAAATTAATTGGAATATTTTTACAAAGTATCACACTGATACTTGACTTCCTGACCTAAAGCACCAGCTTTTATTTCTGATGTGGGTGAACTGAAACTTAAATGTAGTAACAAGTTACTATAAAAGGGAATGAAAAGGGGCCTATGAATGGACATCCAAATTGAGGGAAGGGATTTAGTTTATTCTAGTCTGGATCCTGAACATAGGGCTCATGTATGCATACTAGGCAAGTATTTTGTGAGTGATAAATACCTCCAGGTCAAAGTTCATATTCTTAAGTTCAGCAGTCAAAATTATTCTGTAGAATTGCTTTTAAGTTTTTTTCAGATTTTTTTTTTTCAGACAGGGTTTCTCTGTGTAGCCCTGGATGTTCTGGAATTCACTTGTAGACCAGGCAGGCCTTGAACTCACTTATTTCTCAAGAAAACTAGATAAAAAGAACTGAAGGTGGTGCACACCTTTCATCCCAGCACTTGGGAGGCAGAGGCAGGTGGATCTCTGAGAATCCGAGGCCAGCCTGGTCTACAGAGTGAGTTCCAGGACCGCCAGAACTGTTAACACAGAGAAACCCTGTCTCGGGGGGAAAGGGGCGGGTGAGTGCTTTCTTCCCTTCCAGAAGACATGAGTTTGGTTTCCAGCACTCATGCCCAGCAGGTCACAAGCACTTGTGACTCCAGCTCCAGGGGATATATAACCTATTCTGGCCTCCTAAGGTACCTGCACACACACACACACACACACACACACACACACAAGTCATGCCAATAAAATTTTTTAAAAATTTCTAATAAACAACAAAAAGACAACCCAGTGGATAAACAAGCAAAAAACTTCCATGGGAATTCCAAAAAGATATTTAAATGGTTAATAAACATATAAATCACATTCAAACAAGAGACAATAGGAAAATACTAATTAAAACCATAATTAGAAGTTAGGCAAAGTTGTACACCCCCTGTAATCCTAGTACTTGGGAGGTAGAGGCAGAAGATCAGAAATTCAAGGTCACCCTGAGCTACATAGTGAGTCTGAGACCAGTCCAGACTATTTAAGCAACTGTCTCAAAAAATAAAATAAAAAATCCTAACTGAATTCAATCACCAGAATAACTAAAATTGCCAAATATTAGCAAGAATGAGGAGCAAATGGAGCCTTTAAATGCTGTTGGCAGGAGTGTGAAGCAATTCACTGGCAGTGTCTACTAGATGATCTGTCCTTACCTACCTACCAGACATTCTAGAGAACACCTTAGCAAGACCTGTCTCAATGTGAAGGAGAAACCCCAAGAAGCCTTTTCCACTTCTTTCAGCCTCTAAAGGAAGGGTTTTTTGTGGAAAAGCATGTGAAAATAATATACAATAAATGAGGTACTCCAGATTTGGAAAGATAGCTTCAATAAAAAGCCAAGAGAGCCAGGCAGTGGTGGCACATGCCTTTAATCACAGCACTTGGGAGGCAGAGCCAGGCAGATCTCTGTGAGTTCAAGGCCAGCCTGGTCTACAGAGCGAGATCCAGGACAGGCACCAAAACTACACAAAGAAACCCTGTCTCAAAAAACAAAACAAAACAAAACAAAAAAACAAAAACAAACAAACAAAAAAGAGCCAATAGAAGAAAGGAGGAGGGCTGGAGAGATAGCTTAGTGGTTAAGATCACTGGCTGCTCTTCCAGAGGTCCTGAGTTCAATTCCCAGCAACCACATGGTGGCTCACAACCATCTGTAATGAGATCTGACACATAGGCAGAACACTGTATACATAATAAATAAATATTAAAAAAAAAAAAAAAGAAGGAAGGAGGAGGGAGAAGAAGAAAGCTAGCCTAGAGATGTAGTTCTTCCTAGTATATGTAAGGTCCCTTGGCTGCATCTCCAGCACTTTGAGGGAAAAAAATGCAACATTTTCAAATAATGTTGAGTGTATGTATACATGTATACATGTATTAAAAAAGGAGGAAGCTGGGGCTGAAGAGATAGCTCACTGATTAACATCATTTGTTGCTCTTGCAGAAGACCTGGGTTTGGTTTCCGGCACCCACATAAAGGTTTAAAAAACCTGTAACTCCAGTTCACATCCTCTTCTGACGGCCACCACCACCACCAGGCACACATGTGGTGCATATATATGTTAATACCAGCAAATATACATATAAAGTAAAATTAATATTAAAAAGAGAAAGCTATATATATATATGATACACCTGAGGTTTCTTCTAGAAGTAAATGAGTCGAGAACAAAGCAGCTCATTTTTGTTTCATGTATTGTTAGACAGTTTAATTGTTTTGTTTTGTTTCGAGACAGGGTTTCTCTATGTCGTTTTGGTGCCTGTCCTGGATCTCACTCTGTAGATCAGGCTGGCCTCGAACTCATAGAGATCCGCCTGTCTCTGCCTCCCCAGTGCTGGGATTAAAGGTGTGCGCCACCACTGCCCGGCAGTTTAACTGTTTTTACACTAAGGATCTATTACTTGATTTAAAAAATGAGTTCTTTACAACTGGACAGCAGGACCAAATGTTCTCTGGAGCAGAATTGACATGATTTGGGGCAGAAATGGAGGAAACAACAGCAGGATACAGAAGAACAGAAACAATTTACTAACGAAGGAAGAGAAGAGAAACTGACAGTCCTAAAACCCAATCTTCCAGCTCCTCTGCTACGTTTGCTTGTCTTGAGACGGGCTCTCTACACAGCCTTGGCCCTCCTGGATCTGGCTATGCAGACCCGGCGGTCTTAAACTCTTAGAGATCCACCTGTTCTGCCTCCAGTGTTGGAATTACAGGTGTGCACCACCACATCTGGTTCTGCTACATTTCTTAATTCATTCTCTGATCTTCAGGCAACTTCCATGAGCTATCTCACAGGAAAGAAGAAATACAATGTCATTTCTATAACCCTTAGTGTTATTTCCCTTGTGGTTACCTGGCACTGGACCACCGCAGAGTATCCTCGAGGGTACAATCATGCCCATTATAGTGACAAGGGGAATGGTGTTAATATGGACAAGATCCTAAATGAGTTTGCTGTAAAAACAACACTCGAATCTAGGTTCCCTTACACTCAGGGCTCATCATCTTTGGTCACTTCTGGTTGCTATAATAATCAATTATAGTCCGGGTAGCTTAGTAATAGAAGTTTACCTTATGTTATAAGTATTTCTTCAAACTGTGAAGCCAATCACCTTCTTTGTGGTTACCTGGCACTGGACCACCGCAGAGTATCCTCAAGGGTACAATCATGCCCATTATAGTGACAAGGGGAATGGTGTTAATATGGACAAGATCCTAAATGAGTTTGCTGTAAAAACAACACTCGAATCTAGGTTCCCTTACACTCAGGGCTCATCATCTTTGGTCACTTCTGGTTGCTATAATAATCAATTATAGTCCGGGTAGCTTAGTAATAGAAGTTTACCTTATGTTATAAGTATTTCTTCAAACTGTGAAGCCAATCACCTTCTTTCGCCTTTAACTGGCATATACTTTATACACAGTAACATTAAATAGTTCAATTAATCATGACAAATGTGTGCCCTTCAGATCAAGACATGTAACATCCCCCTCCCATAAAGCTCCCTGACATCTTTTTGTCATCTCCTCCTACCAACAAGTACTGTCCTGACTCCTCATTTCTACCGCCTTGTCTGCTGCTTCTTAAAAGTCACAGATTTTTTTAAAGAATAGAGATCATACCACCTGGCTCCTTCTAACTTCTCCAGCACCATGAGCCCTCATTTCTGCATTCTGCTCATGAAAGCCTTCTCCTTGATCAGCAAACTTAACAGTGCAATAATTCTTCTTTGCTGTGGTCCTCACAAGGGAAGTCCTTCGGATGCTTCCTTGCTGTTCTCCCACCAACCCCAGCCTAGCCTTCCCACCCACCTAATCAAATCATTTCTTCAGGGAGCCTTCCCTAGCCCCATCCTCCAAAGCTCTGCAACAGTTCTTCACATACAGCCTTTGGGACGCTTACAATTAGAAACTATTTACTTAATGTCACCTTCACACAAAACGATAAACAAGAACCACTTTTCTGCTCACCACTATACTCTGTTCATCTCCTTAAGTGGCTCAAGGAAATACTAATCACAAGGAAATTAGCAACAAACACACCAGAGGCAACAATGGGAAAGTCAGGAAAGAAATAACAAAGGGCAGCCAGGCGGTGGTGGCACATGGCTTGGATCCCAGCACTTGGGAGGCAGGGAGAGCTTTGTGAGTTCAAGGCCAATGTGGTCTACAAAGGGAGTTCCAGGACAGCTAAGAGCTTTTACACAGAGAAACTGTCTTGAAAACTCAAACAAACAAACAAACAAAATGAACAAAGAGCAAATATAATAAGATGATCCATTTACTAATGATTTATGAAATAAATTTTTTTTTAAATTCAGATATTTTTCTCCTACAATATTTGTCAAGTGTGTGTGTGTGAGTGTGTGTGTGTGTCCTACTGCTTGAAAAAAACTGGTATAACCTTTTCAGAGCCAGCATGATACATTTTTTAAACAACTAATTCCACTTAAAGAAAGACAGCAGCCGGGCGGTGGTGGCGCACACCTTTAATCCCAGCACTCGGGAGGCAGAGCCAGGCGGATCTCTGTGAGTTTAAGGCCAGCCTGGGCTACCAAGTGAGTTCCAGGAAAGGCACAAACCTACACAGAGAAACCCTGTCTCGAAAAACCAAAAAAAAAAAAAAAAAAAAAAAAAGAAAGAAAGAAAGAAAGACAGCAATCCTACCAGACATGCGCCTTTAGTCCCAGCACTAGGGAGGCAGAGGCAGGTGGGTCTCTGTGACTTCAAGATAAACCTGGTGTACACAGTGAGTTCCAGGCTAACCAGAGCTACACAGTGAGACTTAAAAACAACAAAGTGAGCCAGGGAGTGGCTCGGTTGGTAAAGTGCTTTACAAGTACTAGAACCTGAATTCAAGAACCCACACAGTATAACCCCAGTGCAGGGAAAAAGCAACAACAGGCAGGACTTGCTCCCTGGGGAATGAGGCTTGCCCATCTTATGAGAGCCTGCTGAGAGACCTTGTCTCCAAAGGAGCGGGCAGCGGGGACAGCACTTGACAAACACACATTGTATTTCTGTACAAAAACTCTTAATACATTTCTCACAGTTAAAAGTGTAAGAACTGAGTGGAGATGGCTGCAGCCAGGATGCAGCCCTGGCAGTCTGGCGGCTGCAAAAGGCAACTTGAAGCATGGTGCCACTGGGGGCGCCACACAGCCTTCCACGTGACCAAGGTAGGCTGCTAGGGCCTTATCCTAGGACCCCAGATGAACAGGTTGTGGCTGCCAAGAAGTATAATATGTGTGTTGAAGACTCTGGATGGAGCATGGTGACTACCTGACGCTCCCTGGCCGCTAACAGCATGCGAGGAAGCCGTAGTATGAATGGGGCCACCTAGACCTGAGGTTGAACTGGGATGAACCGATGCACTGGGACCTAGACATGTGTATCAGGAATTGCGTGGACACGTCCTCTACACCTGTTTCCTCAGCTTCGTGACCTTCATGGTTTTCATGTTCTGAGTTGAGGAGACTTTCCCCTCCTACCAACCTGTGAGAACAAAGTAATGCCCTTACAATAATCTGTATCTTGAACAAGAGGGTGATCCTACCAAAGAACCTGAGTCGGTAGTTCACTATGAGATCTGAGGAGGCTTCGTGGGCTTTTGTGCCCTCTAACTAGGACTCCCTCATTCCTAGAGGTTTAACTTTAATAAGATTCCTAATAAAACCCAGTACTGTCAAAACAAAACAAAACAACAACCACAAAAGTATAAAAACTAAGGTTTAACATGTGTTGTTTATAAAAAGCTTTTTTATTTTTCATTTTTTTTTTTTGAGACAAGGTTTTTCTATGTAGCTTTGGCTGTCCTAGAACTCACTCTGTAGACCAGGCTGGCCTTGAAATTACAGAGATCCACCTGCCTCCTTGAGCGCTGGGATTAAAGGTGTGCATCACCACTGTTAGGCCATAAAATTCTAAAAGAAATATACCAAACAATATTTATATCCAAGAATTGCCTTTTTTTTTTAATTTGTCATTCTAGCAATGTCTGATGGTTTTAACATCATTAGAGGGAAAATGTGTTTCCTTATGTGTTATCTAAACTACAACAACGTCACAGGTTCTAACTTTAGGACCTGGGGTAGATCATATACACGGCATATAGGATGAACTGTGTTTGAACAGCAGCACAAGGAATAAGAAAAGGATGGGAAAAAGGAGATAAATGAGGAAAGGAAAATCTGTAATTTATGAAAGCATATACATGACAGGTGGTGGTGGTGGTGGTGGTGGCGAACGCCTTTTATCCCAGCACTAGGGAGGCAGAGGCAGGCAGATCTCTGTGAGTTCAAGGCCAGCCTGGTCTACAGAGTGAGTTTAAGGACAGCCAGAGCCACATAGAGAAACCATCTCTAAAAACCAAAAAAAAAGGCCAATGAGATGGTTCAGTGGGTAAAGGTGCCTGGCACCAAGCACTGACAACTTGAGTTCAACACCTGAGATCCACATGGTAGAAGTGAATCAACTCCTCAAAGTTGTCCTTTGACTTCCAAAACCCCACCACAGCACCTCATCCCCCACATACAAATAAACAAAAATGTAAAAAAAAAAAACAAAAAACTTTTTAAACAGAAACAGCTCTACAAAACTGGTCAACAAAAGTGATGTTCCTGTTTATATAAAGTCTTATACTGGTTTCTAAGCAAACTATTCCCCTTTATGAACAAACAGAATCAAAGAAGCAAATCTAAACTATTAGGTCAAGCCTGTTTACTTGGTAGCCAAACGTTATACTTAAGTTTATTTCATACCTTAGTTCTAGGAGTACAAAATGGGTAATAAAACATTTTCATTCAGCCACCTTGAATTCAAAGATTGATAACTTTGACTGATTTTGTTTGCATTATTTCTAATGATAGCTCATTCCACAATCAAAACTGATACTAAAAAATACTTTTCATTCTAAGAGAAAAGACATCTAAGTACAACTACTCTGAAAGCGAACCTGCTCTGCTATTGCCAGGGTCTTCCAACCCTCTAAGAATGTAAACGAGGAGTCAATATCATTTAACAAGTTTTGTACTAGGCACCAACTTGCACCACCCAGTGCCCTCTATCCACAGAGAGCACAAGCTACACAAACAGCTGAGGAGAATGGACATTTCAGCGAGGGATGGTGATATGAATTTAGTTTGGACTTGAGAATTTTTTGGCCCGTTTTATATCGCTTTGAATTTCATAAATGAAGGAGTGAATTATATCTACTAAAGCTGATACTCCTATTTTCTGTGCACGGGAGTTTATATTGCAGATTTTTTGGAGAGCAATCATACTCTATAATCAAAATGTCTAACACTGTTCATGGTATTTGAGCTGGACATTCCAAATCCCAAAGTCAAAGATACTTTCAGAAGGGATATATTACTGCTGTTTCTGTATAAAAAAACTTAAACATCTTATAGCATGGGTTTAGTTAAGTATCTTGTGACATGATATGACTAGATAAGCATGTAAGATAAGATAAGATAAGATGATCCATTCTGTATCATCCCACAGTGAAGTCAAGACCTTTGTCCATCACTTTATTGCTAGACTCAGAATAATGCCTGGTGTATGGCAACCACTCAAAAGGTTTGCAAGACAAATGCATCCGAAAAATTTAAAAAAAAACAGAGAGAAATGTTTTTAACTAGAAATAAACAGAATCATCTAACCATCCACTTAATTTCCTGGAATTCAACTGTCACAGAGGAAGCAAAACAATAAAAAGAAAGGCAAACTCTAAACACTGGTCTTCCCTGGAGTAAGGATTTTAAAAACACTTTATTCTACTCCCTCTAAAGTCCCTGTGCTCTCACACTGAACACACTAGCCATATATGACTCTAGTATGTAAACCATGACTTTAAAAAAGCATCAGATACCATCTAAATGCAAGCCAACTACTTCATCAGAAAACTAATTTTCTTCAAAGATTTCCAAGAATAATTCTGACTACAAAGTTTGCCTTAGATGACTTTAGACTCTGCTTCAAAAAAACAAACAAAAAATGACCTTAGAATTCAGTTCTAGCACATGCCATGACAACACACACACACACACACACACACACACACACACACACGATAAACATGCACAGCAGCCTTGTTTTTATTTTTATTTATTTCCTACTACTATGATTTACAAATTCTGCTTTCATAAGAAAAAGGGTTTTAACTAATTTTTAAGTAGGCCACAACAGTCTTTACATTTACTAAAGAAATGCTAGGAGCTAGCAGTGGCACGCCTTTCATCCTAGCACTTGGGAGTCAGAGACAGGTGGATCTCTGCAAGTTCAAGGCCAGCTTGGTCTACAAATAGAGTTCCAGGACAGCCAAAGCTACACAGAGAAACCCTGTCTTGTAAAACCAAACAAGCAAATGCTAGATTTGTCATAAACCACAAGTTACTCTAAAGCAATACCACCCTACAGTGTATTTATATTTACTCATGCAACACATTATTTATTTTAACCTATGGCTCTATGCTATTTTTAAAAAAATTTTGGAGCTGGTGAAATAGCTCTTAGGCTAAAGGCACTGACCACCAAGCACATGTACACCATGGCATACATAATACACACATAGACACATGAAATAAATGCAATTTAAAAAAACTTATATGTTGCAGAATATCTGTACACTGTGTGAAGATGTATTGCTGTGATTGGTGTAATAAAAAGCTGAACAGCCAACAGCAAGACAGGAGGTATAGGCAGGGCTTCCAGACAGAAGAAAACTCTGGGAAGAAGAAAAGCAGTTTCCAGCCAGACAAGAAGAGGAAACAGGAGGTGCAAGATGAAAGAGAGGTAATGCCACGTGGCAGAGCATAGACTAATATAAATGGGTTAATTTACATTATAAGAGCTAGTTGAGACAAGCCTAAGCTAAGGCCAAGCTTTCATAATTAATAATAAGTCTCCAGGTGATTATTTGTGGGCTGTCGGTCCAAAGATAGTCCAAGAAGAAAGCTTGCTACATTTACATTCATTTTTATGTGTATGGGTGTTTTGTCTGTGCATCATTTGTATGCCTAGTACCCAGGGAGGCTGGAAGAAAGCTTTGGATCCCTTGGGACTGAAGTTACAGACAGTTATGAGCCTCCATGTAAGTGCTGGTAATCAAACTCTGGAAAGCAGCCAGTGCTCTTAACCACTGAGTCATCTTTCTAGCCCACATATATCCAATTTTAAAAATTAAAAATTTTTTAAAAATTTTAATGCAACTCAAGTGTATGTCTTTTCAACATAAATTAAGAAAATTTTAAGTTTCCATTAAAATACATTTAAATTTACATGCAATAAACTTTTTTAAATTTCAAGTTTAAAAAAATCCAAAATAAAGTACCTGAACATCATAGAGTGCTACGATATTTTCATGCTGAAGTTCCTGGTAAGGAAATAAAGAATTTAAAATATTATTACATAGTCTGATAATCTTAATATATTTCTAGTATGCAAATAAAACTCATTTCTATAGACACCTATCTATACTATTTGTAGCACAGGACACCTTTATTAACAGCTTAGAACAAGTTGACCTTTCACAGAATAAAAACGTGTCTGATCAGACTTTACTTGAGGCCTAAATCTTTTTTACCACCAGTTCTTTTTTTTTTTTAATGTTTTATCTTATTTATCTATTTACTTGCCTGCTTGTATGTCTGTGCACCATATGGGTGCAGAGGCCAGAGGTATCAGTGTCTTCTGGAACTGGAGTTATGTCTAGCTGTGAACTGCCACGTGGCTGGCAGGAGCTCAACCAAGAAAAGCAGAAAAGCTCTAGAAAAGCAGCTCTCTCCCCAGCCCATCACTGTACATTTTAGACTTCTAATGAGTGCTGTGTGCCAAACAAATGCCACAGTTAGTTTGGTTGCAGACTGTCTACTAGTCTTCAACATTTCAAATAGTAATAAAGACATAAAATTCCAAAGTGCTCTGAAAAAGCATTATCTGCCTGGAACATAAATCATAGCTCAGAGAACTTAGTGTGTGTGTGTGTGTGTGTGTGTGTGTGTGTGTGTGTGTGTGTGTGTGTGTGATCTTAACTGCTGCACCATTTCTCCCATCTCAAGAACTGTAATTCTTACTAAAAGTTCACCACAGAATACTTTTGAGGAAAGCAGATGCTGGATGAAGTTCCCATGATCAAATCAGTCTGAGAAGCACTGGGTTAAGTATACCAAAACCAGTAGAAAATTTTCCTCTTTAGTGAGCCAAATGTTTGTAACTGTACAAATATTCAGTAAACAAAGTTTACCAAATTTATTTGACCATGGACTCTTTTACCCTTCCCCTGAAAGCAAGAACTCAACCAAGACCTTTGATGATGCTACAGACTGTGAACAGATATAAAAATTAACCTCCTTCTGGAGCTGGAGATTTGGCTCAGTGCTTAAGGGCACTGGTTTCTCTTACAGAGGACTTGGGTTCAATTCCCAGACCCAACATGGCAGCTCACAACTGCCTGTAACTCCAATCCAAGGAGATTCAACACCCTCTTCTGGCCTTCTTGGGCACCAGACACTTACACAGTGCAGGTCAAACACTTACACATAAGGCAATAAAATAAACAAAACTCTCTGCTATCTATAACTGGGTAGGGGTGAGGGGGATGGGAAAGGGACGGACACCAAGTTCTCCTGTTCCTCCCCAAACACTTAGGGAAATACGAAGAATGTCAACAGAAGAGAACAATATACCAATTATACCTGCCTGGCATCCAAACATTAACACAATAACTAGAAGAAATCATAAGAAGTTAAAATCATTCTTTATAGAATCCCTCTGTTTGGCCAAGAAATACAAACATCTATTCTTAAAAATAGCTTCACAGGGGGCTGTAGAAATGGCTCAGTGGCTAACTTGATGCTCTTGCAGAGAACCCAAGATCTGTTCCTAGCACTCACATCCAGATCCAGGGATTCCAAAAGCCTCCACTGGCCACTGCACTCTCCTGCCCATCAACACACATAAATAGAAATAAACCTTTCCTAGAACTCGAGGCAGACGCTGGCTTATCTCTGTGAGTTTGGAGCCAGCCTCAACAACCCAGTGAGTTCCAAGTCAACCAAGGCCACATACATGCTAAGACCCTGCCTTAAAACAAATAAATAAATCCCTGAAAGTAGCCTCAGAGTATTCAATATTTCAAAAATAAAACTGGGCATGCAAACATGAGCAACTAAAATTTCCCAAACTTTTATCAAACTTCAAAGGATGTCATCACATGCTCATTTAACTCAGGGTAACTTTTAACCTAATATGTAATTGTACTCTAAAATAGCATACCTTTAAGATTTTTATTTCCTTTCCAAGCAGAATTTGTGATTTTGACAAGTTCTTTTTATTAATACTTTTAATAGCTACCTCCCAATCAGTTTTCTGAAAAAGGAAAAATATTGTTATGCCTAAAAATTATAATACAGAAACGACTTAAAAACAATAAAAACTTGTTAAGTATAAATATATTTTTAGCAAATCAATGTACATACAATACTGGGGAAACATGATAAAAATCGCAAATCTCAAAACTAAAATATGATTTGATAAACGACACAATACCAAGGGAATGTCCTACAACACAGGCACTTGAAGTAGTAAATACAATACAGCATTAGTTGGGAAAGGTTTACAACCACATAGGAGTTATGGAGAAATGTGTATATAAACTTGGAAAGTGATAGAGTGCGGTAAAAAGTTAGCCTGACTGGATTACTCTTTTTTTTCTTGAATTTTAAGTTATTTTATAATGAATGAGAAACTGAGTACTCTTTTTAATAGGCCCTTTGGCAACAATCAAAACCAAGGCCTTTTTAAAAAAATTATTTCCACTCCCGATGTGCCTTCTCAAATTCTTTAGATTCTAAAACCCGGTGTGACCCTACTTTGAAACAGCAGCTTGAAAAAAAAATTTTTTTTGAGGCTTGAACTTGCATCCACGTTGTATTATTTGATTAGGGTCAAACTATCGTTCCCACTTGGAGTTCGTCTAACTCAAGAAGCGGAGAGACAGTACAGGGCACCCCAGGCACAGAGGAAAGTGATACCTCCCAGTCCGAGAAAGCCTTGGGCTAACGGGAAACGCGCCCGTTTTCCGCTGGGTGTGCAATTATCCACCTTAGAGGTGACAAGCTCCGGAAAGCCCAGGGCGGGGGAGAGGGGACAAAGGTCCACTAGACATGAACCCGGACAAGCACGCTGCACCCTGCAAGCACTGGGGTCCTAGTCGCCTCGGGACCATTGGCTTCCCGGAGCAGCAAGTCCCTGGGCGCACTCCGGTTGCCCAGCACACTGACAGCGAAGAACATCAGTGGCCCGCCGCCGGTCGGTAGGTGGAGCCCAGTCTAGCGGCTCCGGCCTCCAAAACAAACCCTGAGACAGTGACAGCAAGCACAAAGGCAGGCCGGCTCGGGGCGCCCAGCCCAGCGGCCGCGACCGGGGCGTCGGCTCCCCGGCCTTCCCTAGACAGCGGGCGAGCGGCGCTCACCTGGCGGTGCCGCCCCCGGAAGACCACAGCGAAGGCCCCGTGTCCCACGAGGTCCCGCTTGCTGTACTCGAAGTCGCCCACCACCTCCATGGCCGCGCCCCCGGGACATAGAGCGCTTGGGTGGGCAGCTTGGCGGAGAGCCGGGATCAGCACCGCGGGCCCGAGGGCCCCGAGCGCGCCCACGGGCGGCGGGACGGGGGCAACCACGGCCCCGGGCCCGGACGGACGCTCATGCCGAGAGACCGGAGCGGAAACGGGACAGGCCGCCGCGCGGAGCCGGGGTCAGCGAGGCCTGGGCCCGGCCGCTCCTCATGGCCCGGACCGCCGTCGGCCGCGGGGCTCTGGCCAAGCGGCCTGGGCGCTGCCCGGCCGAGGGCACCGCCGCCGTCACTGGGCGTACCCGGAGCTACCCGCGCGCCTGGCAGCGGTGCAGGGCCGGGGCCGCGCCATCCCCGCAGGTGCGACCGCCTCGGCTCGGTTGCGCCCGCGGCGCTGCTGTGTGCCGGCCGCCGCCCTGGAACCCGCACAGCCGCGGTGGCAGCGCCTGCCTGCTTCGCGGGAGCGCCCAACGCACGCGCGCGCGCCGGCCGCTCCGCGCCGACTACCGGCCCAGTGCGACGTCAGCGCGTCTTGTAGGCCGACGCGCCCCAGCCCTGCTCCCTCCGCTGAGAAAAGGAGTGCGCGCCCCGGGACGCGGCGCCAGGCGCCAGGCGCCCGGGCGAGTCCACCGTCGCCGAAGCGAGCGGGCGAGCGGGTGCGGCCACAGCTGGTTTGTGACCGGCTGCGGACTCCGGGCCGGCGCCGGGGCAGGCTGGAGCCTGCCACGCCCTGACCTGAAGCCGCCCTCTAAGGGGCGGATCTTGAACTCCGGCTCCGGGAATCGCTGATGCCGTGCAGACAGCCAGGGTCTAGTGAAGACAAAAACTCCCAGGGCATGCTGCCCCCCTTCCCACTGAAGGGATAGAGTCTGACAGGGACCTAGGCCTTTCGGGGGATCCCTCGACTTCTGTGGAAGGCTCAGAACCTCCTTTGAGAGAAATTGTCTGGACTCAATACTGTGTGCCTTTCTAAAGAGAGCCGTCTACCAGTGTGCCTTTGGCTTTTTTCTCTCTCTCTCCCCCTTTTATGATTGTTCAGGTGACAAATGACTGTCAATTTTTGCTCAAGGAAGTATCTTCCAAAACCATGGTAAATAATACGGGTGACTCTGTACCTAAGCGTGTGTTCAGTGTGTTGGGATGCTGCTGTCCAATTATATCATCACCTCAGTTTCATCGCCTGTTCCTGAAACTTGTCTCTCTTTTTAAAAGATTCTACTTTTATGTGTGTGGATATTTACCTGCATGTATGTCTGGGCACTAAAGGCGTACTTGGTGCCTGCAGAGGCCAGATGAGGGTATCAATCCCGAGACTGGAATTACAGGTGGTTGTGAGTCACTGTGCAGGGGCTAGGGAATCAAACTCAGGTCCTCTGGGAAGAGTAGCCAGTGTTCTTAACTACTATGCCATCTCTCCAGCCCCCCTGAAACTCATCATGACAACCAGGTAAAGACCCTAAAAATCTCCTGCTTTGAGACAGGTCAGGAATGAAAGCAATGTCTCTTTTGGTCGATTTTCTGTTCCTAAGAACACAATACCACAGACTCAGTAAGTCCATTTTCTGTTGTCAGGACAAAATCCCTGAGGCTGGGTACTTTATGAAGACATGAGGTTTAATGCAACTCACAACTTTGGAGGCTGAAACTCCAAACAGCAAAGCACCAGCTCTGACAAAGGGGCTCATGGAGAAAGATTTCACAGGGGTCTATGGGACAGAGAGAGATCACACCACAAAGAAGCCAGAGTGTGGGAAGGGACCGGGGTGTTGCTCTTTTACCACAACTCTGGAAAGAACTGGTGTCCGGGAGACCCTACATTAATCCCTTTTGCTGGCCTTGCCCGTGATGGCCTCTCAGTTCAACTCACTTCCTACCACACTAAAGACCGAGCATCCAGTGCAAGAAACGTTGAGGGACACAAACCATAGCCATAAATCGTGAACGTTTATTTTGGCTTGTAGTTCTTGTCCACAGTGGAGGGGTTGTATCTGGTGATGGCTTTCTTGCTGGCAGAGTCATGAAGTGGCACAAGGTATCACAAGACATCCTAAGATGAGATCCAGGGACTACTGAGGGGACCTAGGCAAGCCGAAACTTTTTTCTTGGTTGTTGAGGATCGAACCTACGAACTCACCCATGCTAAGCAAGGTGCTCTGCAGCGAGTTATAACTCCAACACCTAACTACTTAAAAAAAAATATGTATTTATTGTGTGTGCTTTTGCTCACTCATGTGAGGGTCAGAGGGTAACTTGTCAGTTTTCTTCCTCCACCATGTGGGACCTGGAGGTGGAATTCAGGTGTGTGGTGATACACTGTGTATCAAATAAAGCTTGCTTGAGCATCAGAGGACAGAGCCAGCCACTAGATTAAACATAGAGGCCACGCAGTGGTGGCACACACCTTTAATCCTAGCACTCAGGAGGCAGAGATGGGTCTGGATCTCTGTGAGTTCAAAGCCACCCTGGACTACATGAAATTGATTCGGTCTAGGAGAGAAACAGAGCCAGGCAGTGGTGGCACACATCTTTAATCCCAGTACTTGGGAGTCACACGCCTCTGCTACCAGTATTTGGGAAGCACACACACCATTAATCCCAGCACTAGGAAGGAAGTGAAATGGCTGGGTGGAGAAAGGCATATAAGGTGTGAGGAGACAGGAACTAGAGAGCCTTTTCAGCTGAGGACTCAGAGGCTTGCAGTCAGAGGATTCATGGAGATAGGATCTCACCTTCTATTTGGCCTGAGAATTCGGTAGTGGTGAGAAGTTTCTCTAGTGGCTTGTTTCTCTGTCTCTCCGATCTTTCAGCACTTACCCCAATATCTGGCTCTGCGTTTTTTTTTTTGTTTGTTTGTTTGTTTGTTTTTGGTTTTTGGTTTTTGTTTTGTTTTGTTTTTGTTTTTGTTTTTGTTTTTCGAGACAGGGTTTCTCTGTGTAGCTTTGCGCCTTTCCTGGAACTCACTTGGTAGCCCAGGCTGGCCTCGAACTCACAGAGATCCACCTGGCTCTGCCTCCCGAGTGCTGGGGTTAAAGGCGTGCGCCACCACCGCCCGGCCTGGCTCTGCGTTTTTTAATAAGACTCTTTAGGATTTGTGCAACACAGGTGGGCAGACTTGGTGACGGCAAGCACCTTCATCCTATCAGATGAACCAACTCATGGGCCCTCCCTAACTACAGCAGACCCACTCTGAAGGCAACAACATATTAGTAATCTCATGAATGAATGTGAGGACAGACCCATGGTCACCCCTTAAGAGTCCCTGGTGCCACTTCTTCTTAGGGAGATTAAATCTACCATTTCAGAAGGAACAAACTATACCCAAGCCACGGCTTGTTTCTTCCTCATCCTCCCCAAGCGTGGGGCTTTGGACTTCTGCTTCCTTGACTGCTGACTTCTATCCTTACTGTAAAACCTGGCCCAGTGGCTGTGTTAAATACGAAAATTAGCCTTCAGAAGCAGAGGCCACATTAAACAACTTACAAAATTGAGTGTATTCCTTACCTGATTGAAAGACTCCGAAGTTTATCTGTAATGTGAGCACTTTATAGGATATAAATTTAATTTGATGACACTCACTGAAGGTAGCTCTTTGGTTTTGAGAGGCTGTGGGACCTTGTACAAGTTCTTCAACTTTCCAATCTACAGTGTCCTCATCTATGATTTGCGGACAAGGACAGCCACTATTTCCCAGGGTTGTGTAGAAAATTAAATATTGGGAGCTGGAGAGACCACTCAGCAGGTACGAGAATGTAAGGCTTTTGCAAGAGGAGTTCAAGTTCAGTTCCCAGCACCCACACCAGGTGACTCACAACTGCCTATGTCTTCAGTTCCAGGGGATCAGCTGTTTGTTTTTAGCCTCTGCAGGCACCCACACACACACACACACACACACACACACACACACACACACACACGACACAACATACACATATTAGGAAATGAACTGAAAGTATAAACTATTTGAAATATTATCAAGTACATACAAATTACTATTTAAAGATTGTTTAAAAGTAAAGTATCAAAGCCAACTTTATTCCGCACTCCCTCAACACAGACCACGGCCTTCAGGATTTTCCCTCTTTTCCAACCATTCCTCGGGTAGTTTTCAAGTAAACTGACCCCAAATGTTTTAGCTTCTTGTAACTAGATCCACCAAGGGTGGTTTCCCAACAAATACAAATGCCTGGAGAGGTCACTACCTACGGTCTCTGCAGAAGCAGTGAATGTAAGGTGTCTGAGTGCAGGAAAGCATTGGGTGGCGGGGAGTGTGCGTGATAGCGTTGCTTGTCAACCTGACAGGACACGTCACTTAGGAGACAAGCCTCTAGGCATGCCTAGGAGGAGCTTTTAGGTTAGATCAGCCTCTGGACAGGCCTGGGAGTATTGTTGTTGTTGGTTGGTTTACTCTTCACTCTTTTGGGGTCCCACCACCCAGCTCCCAAATAAATCACATATGGAAGCTTATTCTTAACTATGAATGCCCAGCCTTAGTTTGGCTTATTATTTTGTCAGCTTTCCTTAACTTAACTTATCCCATTTACCTTCTGCCTCTGGGCTTTTCCCATTCTCTTACTTCTGTAAATCTTACCCTTACTCTGTGGCTTGCTGTGTAGTTGGGTGGCTGGCCCCTGAAGTCCTCCTCCTTCTCCGACTACTTCTTCCTCCCAGATTTCTCTTCCTATTTTTTTCTCTCTGCCTGCCAGCCCTGCCTATCCTTTCTCCCGCCTCGCTATTGGCCGTTCAGCTCTTTATTAGGCCATCAGGTGTTTTAGACAGGCACAGTGACACAGCTTCACAGAGTTAAACAAATGCAACATAAACAAAAGTAACACACCTTAAAATAATACTCTGCAACATATCGTGATTAGGTTCACCGAAGCGGGGAGACCTACTCTCAAATGGGCAGGAGGGACGCAGCTGAGTACAGGCATTCATCACTCTCTGCTTCCTGACTGAAGATGCAATGTGAGAAAGCCTTTATATAGCTCCCAGTTCCAGGCTACAGTATATCCTGGCAGGGAAGTCACCGCAGAGGGAGCCCGAGGGAGCCATTCAGTCACACATTGCATCCACGGTAGAAAGCCTGAATGCATGTCCTCCGCTCGCTTTCTCCTTTCACCCAGTGCAGGGTCCCAAGTCCAGGGAACGATTCTGTCCCTTTTCAGTCTTCCCACATCAGTGCCTCAAAGGTGTGCCCTGCAGCCCATCTCCCAGGTGATTCTAGATTCTACCGAGTGGACAGTTAACACCATCACAGATTGCTTCTGTCAGGGTGTTTTTACCACAGGAAAAGTAACTAGAACAGGGCGGAGACGACACAGCTGGAGTGGGGCTGGCGGCAGCCCCCACCGTGTGTGACGGCAGCAGGATCGCAGGGCACAGAGAACCTGCCCTGTACCCGGAAGCAGCCAGCTTCGGTGCTGTGTGCTGAGGCACTTCCTGTGGCCTCCATACTCTCCAGGAGTAGCACCCGGGGCCCCTCCTTCTGCTCACCTCCAGGTCCAGATGAGGACACACTGGCTGGCCGAATGCATGATGTACACACATCTTTGTCTCTGTTTTTGTCTTAGGATACAATTCACAACCCACGAAAGTCCTAGCGAAGACCCTCCAAACTCCGGGCGTTAGCCAGTCATCACTGTGACGAAGACCCAACAACCAGCTTCGAGGTTCCAGTCCATAGGCGGCCGGCTCTATTGTTTCTTGATGAGGCAGAGCATTCTGGGGAAGGGGTGTGGAAGCAAAGCTACATACTTCATGAGATCTTAAAAAACAAAAACATAAACAAATAAATAAAACAGTAATTTGAGTATTTCATCTCACAATACAATGGCTTATTTTTACCATTGCCATATTTGGTAGCTCAAAAAAGTATCTGTTTTGCAAGACAGGCAATGTTTTCATAATGGTTTAAAGAATATTTGCAAACAACAACCACTGAGATACATTTAAAAGAGCAAGTTTCCCAAGTAAACTATTTGAAATATCAAATTTTCTAAACAATAAACATTTTAAATGATACATAAAAGAAAATGAGAGATGGATTTGCAAGCCCCAGAGTGAGAGATTGCTCGATTGAGACCTCTGCTGTGCAGAAACCCCCACATGAAGCCCCTTTCAACATGTCTGTCTAGGAGGGAAAACCTTTCCATCAAAGACATAGAGATAAGAAAGAAAGGGCTTACATTACATTCAGGTCATTGAATGAACAGGACAGGAAATGACCACACACCTCCAGAAACCCCAAGCCCTACTGTTAAAGACAGAGGGTTCCAATTCACTCACTTGGGTTTCTCCGAAGATTTGCTGATGATACTTTAAATGAACTGGGGATAGAGGAAAAAGAGATGATTGAAGTTTATCAGGAACTAATGTGTATGGGGGGTGTTTAGATAATTTCCCCCTTCCGCTTAATTGTGTTTTTACTTTAAAAAATAGTTTATTTGTAATGTGGTATTCAACATGGAACTCAAAACTGGCACTCTACACATCTGGTCATTTGAATTTCAGTGCTGAGTATTCATTTTCTTCTGTTTTCACTGAGCTGCTGTTTGGTGGTCAGACCACAGTCTTCTCCATACTTCCTTCTCCTTTGAAAAATCACAAGTGTGCACAGAGAGGCAGTCTTCTCAAGACTGTATGTTTTCAGCTTCGTGGTGACCAGGAAGATCCACTGGAGTGTGTTCACAATGATCTTCTACTAGGCCCTGGAGTTCTAGTACAACTGCTTAACTCCTTGGCTATAATTTTCAGTGGGAGGTGGGAGATGCCACAGAAACAAACCATGGAAAAAATGAACTTCCCTCAAATTGAAGCTGCTTTTAAAACCTGAATATCTGACCCCAAAGAGTTTAACATCATGATGCCAGTAGTGGCTGAGACAAACGGCTAACTCAAAGGTAGCTTCACTGAAGAGAAAATGTTTGATTTTCTATATTATTGTTAGCTTTTTGAGACTTTAGTTCAGTATGTTTTGATCATTAGCGCTCCCTCCCCCAACTCTCCCAGATCCACCCTTCTTCATCTCCCTTCACACCCAACCAGCAGCTATCAGTCACCAATTCTTCCTCTCCTAGAAGCAGGACTTTGCACCTAACACCCCTGTCCATGCTGGGATTCAGTCTTGCTTGGGAACACACAGGTCTTGTGCATGCTGTTACAACGTCATTCATGCAGCTGCCCTGCTGTGTCAGAAGACACTGTGTCCTTACAGTCACCCACCCTCTCTGGCTCTTACACTCTTTTCATGCCCTCTTCTGCAATGATCCCTGATTCTTTGGTGGTGGGGTGTGATGTATATGTTCCATTCTGGGTGGAACATTCCAAAGTCTCTTATTCGCTTTATCTAGGCCAGTTGTGGGTTCTCTGTTCATCATCTACTGCAAACAAGCTTCTCTGATGAGGATTTTGAAGTGCCCTGGCCCGAAGTGGAGGTCCAGAGGGCAAGAAGGCATCTTAAAGTTAAGTCTTGTCAAGGGTTTGACAGTTAAGAACACATACTGCTCCTGCCGAGGACCTGAGGTTGGAACCAAGCATCTACATCAGGCAGCTTACAACTCCAGTTCCTGGGTATCTGACACCCTCTTCTCGGCTTTTGAGGCACGGTACTCACATATACACACCCACACCACAGACACAGATATGTACACACCTCAGAAGATGCCAGGGAAGTTGTAACTTTATCAGTTTGAAAAGTTATAAGCTGGTTGGTGGTGGCACTTGCCTTTAATCCCACCACCTGGGAGACAGAGGCAGGTGAGTTGGAGGCCAGCCTGGTCTACAGATCGAGTTCCAGGACAGCCAGGGCTACACAGAGAAACCCTATCGCAAAAAAACAAAAAAGTTATTCATGCAGAAGTGTCTATAACACAACACTCTATCTTTTAATTTTATTTGTACATTTTGGTTTAGGGACATTGTACCAGTTTCGTTAAAAATAAATACTATTTGTAGGGAGAAAAGAGAAAGAAAAATAGAAACATTTTAAATTAAAAAAATTAAGCATGCTATTATTTAGTTTGAAAAGGATAAAGCATTTTTAGTCATAATTGATTTGTTAGAACTTCAAAAAAATAAGACATATACCATCAAAAATCTGTAAAATCTTTGTTTAGGTCTAGCAGCATAATCTGGTGATACCAGGAAGGTCAGAAGACCAGCCTGAAAGATTGAGTGAAACCTTGTCTTAAAAAAAATAAAAGGGGGCTCAGTGGTTAAGAGCACTTCTTGCTCTTGCAGAGAAACTGAGTTTGGTTCCCAGCACCCACGTGGTGACGGCTCACAATCATCTCTAAGGATCTGGTGCCTCTTTTTTTTTTTTTCTTTTTCTTTCTTTCTTTTTTTTTTTAACCTCTGTGAGCATCAGCCATACATGTAGTACATGTGCATACATGCAAGTAACAGGCAGGGAAAACACTGATACATATGATAAAAAACTCTTTTTTTTTTTTTTTTTTTTTGTTTGTTTTTCGAGACAGGGTTTCTCTGTGTAGCTTTGCGCCTCTCCTGGAACTCACTTTGGTAGCCCAGGCTGGCCTCGAACTCACAGAGATCCGCCTGGCTCTGCCTCCCGAGTGCTGGGATTAAAGGCGTGCGCCACCACCGCCCGGCGTGATAAATAACTCTTAAGGAGGAGCAGGTGTAGGAGCACTTGCTTAGCGTGCACAACACCCTAGGATCAATCCTTAGCATAAAAATCTAAATTTGTGCTTTCTCTAAACAAAGATCTACGGAAATGATCAAACAGCATCCAAGGTTCATGTGGGAGCCCACAAAGATTCCAACTTGTGGTTTGACTCAAGGTCAGAGAGTCAGAGTTTATATCACTCTCCAAGGCTGCGTAATAGGGTGCAAAGGCATGGTTACCAGGTGTCTTATACTTCAAGGTCTAATCACAAGATGCTTTGCCATGGGACGTGGTTACCAAGTGTTTTGAAGGGTCTACACTTGGTTGTACTTTGATATTGAAAGAGGGAGGTCTTTTGCCTCTCCCCTTGCTAGTGTATAAAAAGCCCATTAGAAATAAACTTGAGGCTGCTGGGTATTAACCCAGGGCTCTCCTGAAGCTATCCTGTGTCTCTATCTTTTTTCTTCATCTATATGTCTATCTAGAATTTCTCAATTCTTCACTCCCCCCTTCAAAGGACCCTTCAATAGGTCAGGGCTGAACCCCAACACTGAACCCCTACAGGTTTGGTTCTCTGAAAGCAGACACTGATCTGGAGAGCTTACCACCAATGGATGAGGGTAGAAACAGAAATGAACTGAGGTCAAATGTATGAAATGAAATGAGGTCAAACACCTTGACCAAATGAGAGCCTCCCTAGCAGAAAGTTCTGAAGCAAAAAATCAGGAGCCAGCTGGGTGTGGTGGTGCACACCTCAATCTTGGCACTGAAGGCAGAGATAGGCCAAACTCAGAGTTCCAGGTCAGCCTGGTCTGCATAGTGAGTTCCAGGACAGCCAGAGCTACACAGAGAAACCCTGTCTTAAAAAACAAAACAAAACAAAACAAAACAAAACAAAAGGAAATCAGTTGTCCAGCACTGAGCCCATCTCTGTAATGAGTCTTTTTCTGTCCCCGCCTGTCAGCTCCTAAATAATGACATGGAGATGTCTTTTTGTTGTTGTTGTTGTTTTGTTTTTTTAAGACAGAGTTTCTCTGTGTTGTTTTGGTGCCTGTCCTGGATCTCGCTCTGTAGACCAGGTTGGCCTCAAACTCACAGAGATCCGCCTGTCTCTGCCTCCCGAGTGCTGGGATTAAAGGTGCGCACCTCCACTGCCCGGCTCCCCACTAGCTCTTATAACTTAAGTTAACCCATATTTTTATTAATCTACATTCTACCACATGGCTTTTACTTCTCTCCCATTCTGTATGTCCAACTCGTTTCTGAGTCTTCCTGGCCTCTTCCTAGATTCATCTCCTACTTCTCTCTCTCTGCCTGGAAGTCCCACCTGTATCTCTTGTCTAGGTACTGGCTGTAAAGCTCCTTATTAAACCAACCACAGCAATGTCTTCACACAGAGTACAAACATCCCACAACACATCTCCTAATGGAAGGGAAGGTGCAGCTGCTGCCTGATGCTGAGGTCCTGAAAGCTGATGGCTGCAGCCCCAGTGCATAGCAGCTCCTTCATCTCAGGGGAGTCTGGACAGCACATCTCTGAGGCTATTATGCCAACTGGAAGATTTCTAGTGCAAGCTGTAATTTTCCACCATTATCATGCCATATCTCTTATTTCACATTAAATGTTTATTATTTGTTTGTTTGTTTTTTTTTGTTTTTGTTTTTGTTTTGTTTTCAAGACAGGGTTTCTCCTGTGTAGCCCTGGCTATCCTGGAACACACACTGTAGACCAGGCTGGCCTTGAACTCACAGAGATGCACCTGCCTCTGCCTCCAGAGTGCTGGAATTAAAGGCATGTGCTGGGCTGCATGGTGACTCAGTAGTTAAGGGCACTGATTGCTCTCCCAAAGGACCTGGGTTCAAATCCCAGCACCCACATGGCAGCCAACAACTGTCTGTAACTCAAAAATCTGACCTGCAGGCAAAACACCAATGCACATAAAATAAAAGTAAATAAAAGTTAAAAAAAAGGCATGTGCCACCACCACCCAGCATAATCATAAAATTAAAGTGCTAAAAAAAATGGGTAAAATTTGCAATACTCAGATTTAACAAGCAGCATTAAGAAGTCAGTTATTTACCCTTCCCAGAAGCTTAGGCTAGCCTGAGACTGAAGCTTAGCGCTTGAGTTTTTGTCTAGCATGTGGGAAGCCCTGGATTACATCCCCAGCATCACACACACACACACACACACACACACACACACACACACCACATACACACATACCACATATACACACCACACACATACCACACAAACATACACACACATCCCACACCATATACACACATATATACAACACACACATATGTGCAAAACACATACATTTACACACAGGCGTGTGTATGCATACACACACAAAAATTAGTAAGCTGGTAGATCAACTCAACTTTCCCTTTCTCTCAAGTCATTTGACCGAGTCCAGAAATGCTTCAAATATAATCACCATCACACTTGGCTAGCATGATGGTTCTCAACTTGGGGATTCTAAGGAATCTGGAGGCCCCAAGATGGTGCCAGGGGTGCTGTGAAGTCAAATATGCTTTCATAGCAGTACAGACAAACTGCCTTTCTACTGTGTCAATATCTGAGATAAAGGCGTAAAAGAAGTGGTTGGTGAAACTCCTGGCCCCTTGGTAGGAACCTGGATGGACTGACCTCGGTGGTCACCACGATGTACTTCACAACCGGCTCCAGTTTTTCCTAAATTTCCTTTGTGCAGCAGCAACAATGACTAAGTTGAGGACAATCTCAGCCCTAAACTAGACGTTTTTATTTGTTTATATGCATAGGTGTTTTGCCTGCATTCACCTCTATGTGAGGGTGTCAGATTCCCTGGAATTGGAGTTAGACAGCTGTGAGAGTTGCCTTGTGGGTGCTGGAAACTGAACCCAAGTCCTCTGGAAGATCAGCCAGTGCTCTTAACCCCTGAGCCATCTCTCCAGCCCCTAAGTGCACGTTTTTGAACATCATGTTGACAAAAGGGAAGTCCACACAGAGCACTTCTGCATGACAAAGCACTGCCCTGTCTTGTCTGTCACTTGTCTACCACTTTCACCGAGTATCATTTCTAATGGCAAGGACAGCTGTTAAGCTGGCCACTCCGACTTGCTATACATTTCATTTTACATTCATGTCGGTCCTCCCAAGCCTGAGACCAGTCTCCCTATATAGCCCAGGCTGGCCTCAAATTCATGACGTAGCCCAGGTTGACTTGGAATTCTCAAGACTTTTGGCTTCGCCTTTCCTCTCTGGGCCTCTCGGTCACCTGTAGAAACAGATAATGTGGAGGCTACTGCGAGCAGACAGAAAAGTCTGATGACCTGAGAAATACCTGGTGATAGAATCTAGAAGTCCTAATAACACATTTTTTTTTAAAAAGGATGATGCTGGTCTGGTGGGGCACACCTGTCACTCCAGAACTTGGGGGCTAAAGCAGAATAAGTTTGAGGCCAGCGTGGACTAAGAGACACTTGTCTCAAAACCAAATCAAGAGTAAACTCAAGAACAAACACACTCCCACACAGAGGCTTGAACTTTGTTTTATTTCAAGGGAAGGTTGTTGAGTAATCATATTTTCTTTCCTTTTTTTTTCTTTCGAGACAGGGTTTCTCTGTGTAGCTTTGGAGCCTGTCCTGGAACTCGCAGAGATCCACCTGGCTCTGCCTCCCGAATGCTGGGATTAAAGGATTAAAGATGTGTACCACCACCACCGCCCGGCTCAAATTGCCCCGGCCCCCCCCCCCCCCCCCCCCCCCCCCCCCCCCCCCCCGTGTAGGCAGGGTCTCACTATATAGCCTTGACTCTGGCCTAGAACTTGATATGTTGACCAGGTAGGCCTTGAATTTACAGAGATCCTCCTGCCTCTACCTCTGGAGTACTGGGATCAAAGGTGTGTGTCACCAAGTCAGCCATAATTTTATTTTCTTATCCCAAAGGCATCTCTCCTAGTGCAGACCCAATGGCTAGTCGGGATTTACTTAGTGTATAACTGCCAACATGGAGAAACCCATTTCCCTTTCTCCCCACTGTGGTAAGAACTGCTGATCCAGCATCCTCACCCAACTCAGGAGGAAGTAAGTGCTCTGTCTTCACCACAGGGTACAAAGAAGCCTCTTCTGCCTCTTGGGGACCTGGTCCCAACCTTGCCAGTCAGCCACACAGACATCCTCACTTCTCCAGGAAGAAGCACAGGGTGTGGCCAGCCTTCTACCAAGGAAATAGCAAAACCTGCTGGCAACAAGCACTAAAAGCCAATGGGTCATCTCAGTGCTGAAGAAAGTGGGAGAGGCTGGAGTGCAGTTCTGTGGCAGAACACCCGCCTAGCTTGTGCAAGGCCCTGGATTCTATCCCCAGCACCAGAGACAAAGAGACAGAGACAGGGACCAACTTGAACTCTGCTGTGGTAGTCCTACAAACACGGGGTGGAGGGGCCCTGGGAGAGGATGGTGGCTCTACTGTCTGTTCCGGCAAGAGCAGGTCATAGCAGGACACAGACTGTGACACACAGACATGCTCTAGAGGGTCAATTTATTGACTCATGAGTGAACATTCAACTGTTGGAAAGGTAAACCAGAAGAGGTGCTTGAAAAATCCAGTTATCTATTCACGGGGGGTGGGGGTGGGGGTTCCCAGTTATCTATTCATGGGGGGAAACTGGCCTTTGTCACAATCCACAGACTATGGAGTTCAGATGACTAGGTATACTACCAGCTTCACGGGGCACAACCAATGTAGCATTCTGTGTGTGTGTGTGTGTGTGTGTGTGTGTGTGTGTGTGTGTGTGTGTGTTGGATTCAGAAGTCGAGAAGACTATCTGAGGCAGGAGCAGGACTAGGCAAGAATTCTCTGTACCCTTTCCAGTGTTGGAGATTGGATCTAAGGCAACCGCATAAGCTAGCCAGTGCTCTACTACCGATCTATCCTCCAGCTCCAGTTCTATGAATTTTCTGCTGTTTTGCTTTGAACCTACAACTGCTTTTTTTAAAGCCTCCCTCCAAGTAACTTAGATTATAACGCTTAAAACAAAAAAACAAAACAAAACAAAAAAACCCTACAGCGCCTTCTCATTGGACTCAGGAGAGAAATCAAAGCTGTGACCCCACAGTATCTGGCCCATTTCCTCTGTGATGTCTCCAATCACTTTCCCTTTGGTCCACTTGGCTCTGGCTCCAACCCTGAGCTACAAGTAGGCTCCTGTCTGGAGGCCTTTGCACACACCATTCCCTGACCCGAGATGTCCTGTTTGGAAAGAGCACACTGTTACTTCTTCCAAGGTTCACCTTGATGCAGATGTCACCTTGCTAGCCCTGGTTACCTGTTCTAAAGTCATCCCCCTCCCCCCTTTATATTTTCCATCTCCAGCCCCAGATTTAGCTTTGTCCTTAGTCCTTAAACTAGCTTACATCCATTTCTTCATTCTGCCCCTTCTTGGCTTCTGGGTTAAGATCAAATGCACCATCTATTGTAACCCTTCTCTTGTTTATGATCTGCTACCTTCAATAAAGAATAAGCTCCTTGAAGAGAAAGACTTACCTGTTTTGTTCTATCCTCGATACTGTCAGGCCTGCTGGCACACACCTGTAATTTCAGCACTTAGAAGGCAGAATTGGGACAGCCAGGACTTTGAGGTGCCAATTAGGGCTACATAGTGATTTGTCTCCTTTCAGCAAAAACCAAGAAGGAAGTAAAAATCCTAAAACTCGTCAAGTGAGTGAACATTGTCAAATGCTTATAACAGATGAGCACATACCCTCAGGCCCACAAGGCTACAGAGGAAGCAAAGCTTCCAGAGTAAACAGTAATCAGAGCAAACGGTTTCTGCTGACCGCGGCAACACGGGAGGCTTTACCTGTGCCACAGCAAACAAAACCTTAACCTACACTTTCCCAGTTAGTCTCATTCCACTTTTAAAAGATATAAAATTCTCGAGAAGTTAGGATCCCTTCAAGATAGTCCTTATTTTTATTCTCTAGCCTATTTCTGACCAGCTCACTCTTGCTTAACACATGTTCAACTTCAAGGGCTTGCTGACTTGGAGCAAGTAGTTCTCTACATATCTTTTAACATTTTAGAAATGCATTTCTTGCTCTCTCTCTCTCTCTCTCTCTCTCTCTCTCTCTCTCTCTCTCTCTCTCTGTGTGTGTGTGTGTGTGTGTGTGTGTGTGTGTGTGTGTGTGTGTATGTGTGTATGTTATACTGGAGCCTCACACAAGGCAGGGCTATCTACAAATTCAATATCTAGCTGAGGATGACCTTGAACTCTGGATCCTCCTGCTCCTCATCTCAAGTGCTGGGATAACAGGTATTCCACATCAGACTCATTTCTTTTTTTCTACTCCTTTTTCATAATTTCCCCTCAGATATTGTGGCTGTTCTTTGATAATGCACTGTAATTTGTCCAGTAGTGACTTCTTAACATTAGTTAACAAGGCAGGACCTTGAACTAAACCGATACACTTTCCACACAGTACCCTAATCTACTGGGGAACCCTGAACCTAACTAACGCAATTTTCAGTCTATCCAGATCTACTGTGGGGTGGGGTGGGGGGGACCTTGAACTAAACTAATACACTTTGTTAATACTCTGATCTGCCCCTTGAAATCCCACCCCCTTGGTTCCTGATGTAAAAGCCTTGTTCTAAGGAAAAACTCCTCCCCTTCCTCTGTTCTGCTTTTTCCTCCATGAGGTGTGCACCCTGGAACTCTCTTTCTTCTTCTCTCTCTTTCCTATCTTTCTCTTCATCTATTATAAGGAACTCTGGCAGGTGGATGCAGGGTCTGGTTGTGAATTACTACTGGCCATTGCTGCCACCATGCTCACATGGTGTGCATCTGCCCATCCCTCTGCTGCATCTGCCCAGCATGTTTCCCTGCACGCATAGGATACCCTTGGGGGTCCCCCATGCAATAATTCACAATAATTCATAACATTGACACCCAATGTCGCCAGGCAATCCTACTGCTTTCTCCTGCCTGCCAGCAGTCTGAGGAGCTCTGGGATCCTATACCGCCCGCCATTTTTCCATTTTTCAGGCTGGAGCACCTCTGGGAACTCTTCACCCTACCGGATCGACAAGATTCCTCCCTCCCCTTCTGGCCATTTTCCCCACAAGTGAGGATTCGTCTTGTTTAGCTCGGTGGTACTACATGTCTTTTGGGCATATGGAGATGGCCTGTGCCCACTCAATTCCACAGCCTATAACCTTTGTGACGACAGTCCATTGCGCCGTTCATTAGTCCTCGGTGACTCTCTGGGGACGCTGGAGGGCAGATTTGTCTTGTTTCACTTGCTAGTATCACGTCTTTCGGGCTCATGCCCCTTTGGCCCCATCCCTATGCGACGGCATATGGAGACAGCCTGTGCCCTCTCAATTCCACAACCCATAGCCTTTGTGACAAAGGTCCATTGGCTATCTTGTGCCATTATCGTTGGCCCTTGATGACCCTCTGGGATGCCTGAGGTCAGTCTGATGGACCTTATACCTCACTGTGGAAAAATGCACCTATGCCCTCCCCCCACCCCCCACTGCTGCCGACCCATGGCTTGGGTTTGTTCCCCTGTGGCTGCTCTGACCATGCCGCAGCCTGGGGGGGTGGGTGGTGGTCTCTCTTTCCCACTCAGCTGCACTGCTACTTCTCTTTTTATCACAAAGTCTATTTTCTGTGTGTGAGTGGAAATGTATGATTGGTATGGCCATCTATATTTCTTTGACTTTTTTTTTTTGGTTTTTTGAGACAGGGTTTCTCTGTGTAGTTTTGGTAGCTGTCCTGGATCTTGCTCTGTAGACCAGGCTGGCCTCAAACTTACAGAGATCCGCCCAACTCTGCCTCCAGAGTGCTGGGATCAAAGGTGTGTGCCACCACCCCTGGCCTGACTTTTAAAAGCTTCAGTTTATCTGTTCCTTATCTGCTCAGTTTATTTTGGGAAATAAAACCCCACATGAACATGTGGTCAGGCGCCATATTTGATAGGGGCAATCATATGATCAGGTACTGCCATCTTAAATAAGGGCAATCACATAATCAAGGCACCATTAAATAAGGGCAACCACATGGTCTAGCCGCCATCTTAGCTAACGTTAAAACGGGCAGGCCATGTTACCTCACTATCTTCTTTACTAAGGGCAGCATGGGCTTAGTCAGCATGGAGGGAGGTTAGGGAATCACCTCCCACCTCTGCACTGTTTCATCACTGTTTCGCAGGCTGAGGAAAAAGTCCTCTGGCCTTGGCCTGGATTTCCCAGCTGCCTCTCTCGGGCTCCAGCCATCTGGGTGTGGGTGGAAGTTCAGTTGAAGCCCGCTGTTCATTCCTCCACAGCTGCTTGTGTGGGCAGGGCCCGGAGACATATGCGCTCCCCTCTGGGGCATCGTGATACCACACACAGGCAGTATCATTTTATTAAGATATTAAATTTCAGCCGGGTGGTGGTGGCGCACGCCTTTAATCCCAGCACTCGGGAGGCAGAGCCAGGCGGATCTCTGTGAGTTCGAGGCCAGCCTGGACTACCAAGTGAGTCCCAGGAAAGGTGCAAAGCTACACAGAGAAACCCTGTCTCAAAAAACCAAAAAAAAAAAAGGAAGATATTAATTCAGATTTTAACATTAATACAATTCTGATACACTTTGGGGCACAAGCTCAGGATTTTAAATTTTCCTTGGCTACTCATTACCTGCTTTTCCATGATTTAGATTTCAGTATTGATTGATAATACTAATTTATCTAAAACTTTTATTTTTTCCTCACTTGTCTATTCCTAAGGATGGTAATTTTCTCTCTCCTGGTGTTGGGACTCCTGCTCTTCTCGATTTACTAAGACCATGGGCCAAAAGGCTCCAAATAAATTAATAAATTTTAACTCTCATCTCAAGTCTATATCTCAGCAGGCTGTCAGAAACACTGAAGCAGCAGTTGTGGACCACAACCTGCAGCTCTTTCCCTGCTATGGACGTCAGCAGAGACTCTTATCTATGTGATGTGGACCAGGCCCAGCCAAACGTAATTGTTCCCTGCCTCTACAGCCAGGTCAGATGACCATATGCCCGAGTTCCCCCTTACCATTAACTAGTCCTGACCACCTGCGCCCTGTTTCAGCTTGGAGCAACTATGGAGAATATATCGTCCTGTGCTCCCTGTTCCCAGGACAGGCTGGAGGGTTAGGCGAGGGATGGAAACCCCGGCATAGAGTCCACCAAGAGAGTCCTTTTCTCAGAGTTGGGCTGTACCCTGACTCACAGGCCCTTTTTCTCCTGTTCTCATTTGGCCTTGGGATCTTTCCCCTGTCACCTTTTTTTTTTTTCCTTCTCAGGAGACAGATTAAGAAATAATTATTTCTGTCTACGGCCATACCACCCTGAACGTGCCCGATCTCGTCTGATCTCGGAAGCTAAGCAGGGTCGGGCCTGGTTAGTACTTGGATGGGAGACCGCCTGGGAATACCGGGTGCTGTAGGCTAAAAAAAAAAAAAAAAAAAAAAAAAAAAAAAAAAAAAGAAATAATTATTTCTATATGAGTCATTCAGGATTATAGTCTGGCTGTACTCAAGATCAGAACTACAGCTACAGGGCCTTAAAAATTATAATAGATTCAGATATCACTGCCAACAGCTTAAAGAATGTCTCTCCTTACTCAAGGTCTATTCAGGCTTAAGAATGTGAACCTCCCTGTCCTTGCTAATTTCATTAAGCTGTAACTAACTGGAAAACCTGTATATTCAGATTTAAGTCATATATATGCTCTCAAGTTATAAATACGTCTAACAGATTTTGTTCCCCCAGTTCTAAAACACCTGTAGAGATCTGATAATATGGCATTTAATATAAAAGCCTTTTTATGATAAAGAGACATGTCAGCTCCTGACAGCATCCTTTATTTCCTTCAAGAAGATGGATGGCCAGCCGGGCGGTGGTGGCGCACGCCTTTAATCCAGCACTCGGGAGGCAGAGGCAGGTGGATCTCTGTGAGTTCGAGGCCAGCCTGGTCTCCAAAGCGAGTTCCAGGAAAGGCGCAAAGCTACACAGAGAAACCCTGTCTCAAAAAAAAAAACAAAAAACAAAAAACAAAAACAACAACAAAAAAAAGAAGATGGATGGCCACAGAAGAACTTCCACCCAGAAGCTTATGGTAAGGCTGGCCATGCAGTGAAAAGCTGAGATCCTGTCCAGACTGTGAATAAGTGGAACAAAGGAGGACTGATTGCCCCATAATGCAAAGTCAAGGTGGGTCAGTCTCCCAAGTATCTACTCCACAGAAAAAAATCTGTCAGATCTTCTGGGCCTATCAGCTGAACAAGAGCTGCCTTTGGGGCTTCTGCCCACGCCCCCTTCCCCCCTCCCCCAGAGACTTAGGATTGCTGTCTAGGTAGCTGGAAAGCTGTCTCACTTGTTAAATTTATCCTTCTCAGATCTGACGATGTTTGATAACTACGGTATCAGTTTAACAGCCCCAATCCCAAGATCATATATATATATATATATAATATATATATATATATATATATATACTCTCTAATTACAGACAGGTATGCCTCATTCACAGACTTCATAGTACAAGATAGACCGGTTTCAGATATAACTCCAGAGGTTCAAAGTTTTAATACTGATAAATGCAGCTTTGATAAACTGACAGAGTTCTTAAGAGTCCTTAAATGGATTTTTTAACCCTTTTGTCACGATATAAATCCATTCCAGCTGTCTTACAGATACCTACAGGCTCCTGGGAAAAGTTTTGCTACTGCATCAAGAAACCTGTTTTGATGAAAACTAGCAGTCTCCAGAGCCCATTTCTGACTCCACCTATTTTTCCAAGCAATTTTGCAGATTCATTGTTCCCACCTGACCTCCAGAGAAATAGCAGATGCCATGGCTTCTATACTCCTGATTTGGCATGCCATTTCCCCCAAGCTCCTGGAATACTGCTACTGCAACCTGTCTCCTTGGCTCCCTCAAGGAATGTTTCTGAGATCTTCCACTGTGCGTGACTCCCGGTGCCCCCCTTCGCCCCCTGTCAGCTTGAAGTAGCCTCAGGAATTCAGCGCCCTTGTTCCCTAACTTGCTCCCATAACTCACCTCTTTTTACAATAATCAAAATGGAGGAATGTTAATATTCTGATCCACCCTTTGATGCTTCCCTGTGTCCTGACGTAGAAGCCTCATTCTAAGGAAAAACTCCCCTTCCTCTCTCTCACTTTCTGCTTTTTCCTCCCATGAGGTGCACACCCTCGAACTCTCTCTCTCTTTCTTTCCTATCTTTCTCTTCATCTCTCTATTATAATAAACTCTCCATGTGGATGCAGCATCTGGGTTGTGAATTACGGGCCGCCGCAGCTGCCACGCCTCCATGGCATGTATCTGCCTAGCCCGCCACTGCATCTGCCAGCCTGTTTCTCTGCATGAGTGGGATACCCTTGGGGTACCCCCAAGCAATAATTCATAACTTTCTATGCACTACCCTAATCTACTGGGGAGCCCTGAACGTAACTAACACAATTTTCAGTCTACCCAGATCTACTGGGGGACCCTGAAC